>NC_092755.1:9586876-9886876 GCF_047496795.1 Chiloscyllium punctatum
TGATACTCTCTGAGGCATAGCACGACATCTGTGACCCTCTCTGACAGATTGTGACAAAATGTGACACTCTCTGACTTTCTCTGGCACTCTCTTAGGCACACTGTGACACTCTCTGACTCTGTCTGAGATACTCTGTGACACTTTCTGAGTCATTCTGTCATTCTCTGAGACACACTATAACACTCTCTCTCAGAAGGTGACCCTCTCTGAGCCCAATGCTGACACTCTCTGACACTCTCTGAGACACAGCAGGACTCAATGTGACACTCTCCGACTCTCTCTGACACTCTCTGGAATACATGTAACCTTTACTGACAGACTGTGACACACTGTGACACTCTATGAGAC
The DNA here is from genome assembly GCF_047496795.1 of Chiloscyllium punctatum. Lineage (NCBI taxonomy): Eukaryota > Metazoa > Chordata > Chondrichthyes > Orectolobiformes > Hemiscylliidae > Chiloscyllium > Chiloscyllium punctatum. Next base: position 9,587,225 of record NC_092755.1, read on the forward strand.
AGACTGTGACACGTTCTGACTCTCTCTGACTCTCTGAGACACGCTGTGACTCTCTGTTAGACACACTGTGACTCTTTCTGACATTCTCTTAAACACACTGTAACACTCTCTGACTCTCTCTGACACTCTCTGTGGCACACTGCGACACTCTCAATGACAGACAGTGACTCTCTCTGACTCTCTGAGACACACTGTGACACTCACTGAGACTCACTGTGTCACTCTCTGACAGATTGTGACACTATGATGCACTCTGAGACTCTCTTAGACACACTGTGACAATCAATGAGACACACTGAGATACTCTCTGATACACTGTGACACTCTCTGCCTATCTCTGACACTCTCATAGACACATTGTGACACTCTCTGACTCTCTCTGACACTCTCTGAGACACAGTGTGACACTCTCTGACAGACTGTGACACACTGTGACACTCTCTGTCTCACTCTGACACTCTCTTGGACACACTGTGAAACTCTCTGATCCTATCTGACACACTCTGAGACGCATTGTGACACTCTCCGATCCTACCTGACACTCTCTGAGGCACACTGTTACACTCTCTGACTCTCTGACACACACTGTGACAATCTCTGAGACATACTGTGACATCTGCAACATACTGTGACACCGTGTGACACTCACTGACACTCTGAGACACATGCTGATTCTCTCTGACACTCTCTGAGACAGAATGTGACACTCTCTGACACTCTCTGAGCCACAGCACGACACACTGTGACACTCTCTGACAGGTTGTGACAAACTGTGACATTCTCTGACTTTCTCTGACACTGTCTTAAACACACTGTGGCACTCTCTGACTCTCTCTGTCAGTCTCTGAGACACACTGTGTCACTCTCTGACAGGTTGTGACAAATTCTGTGACACACTATGACACTCTCTGAACGACTGTGACACACTGAGACAGTCTCAAAGACAGACTGCGACAATTCTGACTCTGTCTGACACTCTCTGAGGCACACTGTGAAACTCTCTGACAGACTGTGACACACCTAGACACTCTTAAAGACAGACTGTGACACTTTCTGACTCTCTCCGACTCACTCCGAAATATACTGTTGCCTTCTCTGACAGACTGCGACACACTGTGACACTCTCTGAGACTGACTGTGACACTTTCTGACTCTCTCTGAAACACTCTGTGACACATTGGGACCCTCTCTGACAATTTGAGATGCACTGTGACACTCTCTAATACTCTCTGACACTTTGAGACACTCTCTGAGACACATTGTGACACTCTCTCATACACACTGTGACACTCTCTGACGCTTTCTGAAACACACTGTGACACTCTCTGAGAGACTGTGACACACTGGGACACTCTCTGAGACACATTGGGACCCTCTCTGACAATTTGAGAAGCACTGAGACACTCTCTGATCCTATCTGACATTATCAGACACACACTGTGACACTCTTTGACTGTCTCTGACACTTTGATACACACTGTGACACTCGCTGACACCCTCTGCGACACACTGTGACACTCTCTAACTCTCTCCGAAAGCCACTGTGACACTCGCTGAGACACGCTGTGACACTCTCTGAGACACACTGTGACACTGTCTGAAACACACTGTGACACTCTCTGAGACACACTGTGACACTCTCTAACTCTCTCCGAAATGGACTATGACACTCTCTGAGACACACTGTGTGACACTGCCTGAAACACACTGTGACACTCTCTGAGACACACTGTGACACTCTCTGACTCTCTCTGAAACACACTGTGACACTCTCTGACACATGCTGAGACACACTGCGACACTCTCTGACACTCTCTCAAACACACTGTGACATGCTCTGTCAAACTGCGTCACACTGCGACACAGTCTGACACTCGCTGAGACACACTGGGACACTCTCTGACTCTCTGACAAGTTGAGATGCACTGTGACACTCACTGATCCTATCTGAGACACAGTGTGACACTCTCTGACAGACTGTGACACACTATGTCACTCTCAAAGACAGACTGTGACACTTTCTGACTCCCTCTGACTATACTGTAGCCTTCTCTGACAGAGCGTGACCCAGGGAGTCACTCTCTGAGACAGACTGTGACACACTCTAAATCTCTGAGATACACTGTGATACAGTATGACTCTCTGTGACACTCTATGATGCACAGGATGATAAGCTACGACACTCTCTGATTCACTCTGACACTCTCTGAGACACACTGTGACACTCTCTCACAGACTGTGAACCTCTGTGAGACAAACTCTGACCATCTCTGACACTTACGTAGACACACTGTGACACTCTCTGACTGACTGTGACACTCTCTGATTCTCTCTGAAACACACTGTGCCACTTTGTGACTCTCTCTGACATACATGTAACCTTTTCTGACACTCTCTGTGGCACACTGTGACACCCTCAAAGACGGACTGTGACTCTCTCTGACTCTCTGGGACTCGCTGTGACACTCTCTGACAGACTGTGACACTATGACACTCTCTTAGACACACTGTGAAACTCACTGAGAAATACTGTGATACCCTCTTAGACACATTGTGACACACTTTGATCCTACCTGAAACTCTCTGATGCACACTGTGAAACTCTGTGACAGACTGTGACACACTGTGACACTCTGACTGTTTGAGACACATGCTGATTCTCTCTGACACTCTCTGAGACAGAATGTGACACTCTCTGACACTCATTGAGACACACTGTGACACTCTGTGACTGGCTGTGACACACTGTGACACTCTCTGACTCTCTGAGACACATGCTGATTCTCTCTGACACTCTCTGAGAGAGAATGTGACACTCTCTGTTACTCTCTGAGGCACAGCACGACACACTGTGACACTCTCTCACAGGTTGTGACACACTGTGACATTCTCTGACTTTCTCTGACACTCACTTAGACACACTGTGACACTCTCTGACTCTCTCTGTCACTCTCTGACACACGGAGACACTCTCTGAGACAGAGTGTGACACTTTCTGACTCTCTCTGACACTCGCTGAGGCACACTGTGACACTCTCTGACAGACTGTGACACACTGAGACACTCTCAACGACAGACTGTGACCCTTTCTCACTCTCTCTGTCTCACTCTGAAATATACTTGAACTTTCTTTGACAGACTGTGACAGACTGTGACACTTTCAACGACAGACTGTGACCCTTTCTCACTCTCTCTGTCTCACTCTGAAATATACTTGAACTTTCTCTGACAGACTGTGACACACTGTGACACTCTCTGAGACTCTCTGAGACACATTGGGACCCTCTCTGACAATTTGAGATGCACTGTAACACTCTCTGACACACTGTGACACCCTCTGACATACTGTGACACTCTCTGCGACACACTGGGACGCACTCTGACAATTTGAGATGCACTGTGATACTCTATGATCCTATCTGACACTCTCTGAGACACACTGTGACACTCTATGAGACACACTGGCACTATCTGAAATGCACTGTCACACTCTCTGACAGACTGTGACACACTCTGACATTCTCTAACTCTCTCTGAAACACACTGTGACACTCTCTGACAGACTGTGACACACTGTGACACTCTCTGAGGCACAATGCGACACTCTCTGACAGACTGTGACACATTGAGACACTCTCTGAGACGTACTGTGACACTCTCTGACAGGCTGTTACACACTGTGACACTCTGACACTCTGACACTTTGAGACGCACTGTGACACTCTCTGATCCTATCTGACACTCTCAGAGACACACCGCAACACTGTGACACTCGCTGACACTCTCTAAGACAAACAGTGTCACTCTCTGACACTCACTGAAAGGCACTGTGACACTCTCTGAGACACACTGTGACACTCTCTAACTCTCTCCGAAAGGCACTGTGACACTCTCTGAGACAGACTGTGACACTCTGTGATACTCTCTGAGACCCACTGTGACACTCTCAAACTCTCTCCGAAAGGCACTGTGACACTCTCTGAAACACACTGTGTCACTCTCTGAAACACACTGTGACACTCTCTGACACATGCTGAGACACACTGTGACACTCTCTGAAACTCTCTCAACCACACAGGGACACCCTCTGTCAGACTGTGACACACTGCGACACAGTCTGACACTCGCTGATACACAGTGGGACACTCTCTGACTCTCTCTGACAATTTGAGATGCACTGTGACACTCTTTTATCCTCTCTGAGACACACTGTGACACTCTCTGAATCTCTCTGCCGTCGACTATGACACTCTCTGACTCTCCCTGACACTCTCTGAGGCACAGCACGACATCTGTGACCCTCTCTGACAGATTGTGACAAACTGTGACACACTTTGACTCTCTCTGACTCACTCCGAAATATACTGTAACCTTCATGACAGACTGTGACACACTGTGAAACTCTCAGAGACAGACTGTGACATGTTCCGACTCTCTCTGACTCTCTGAGACACACTGTGACTCTCTCTGAGACACGCTGAGACTCTCTCTTAGACACACTGTGACTCTTTCTGACACTCTCTTAAACACACTGTGACAATCTCTGACACTCTCTGTGGCACACTGTGACACTCTCAAAGACAGACTGTGACTCTCTCTGACTCTCTGACACACACTCTGACACTCACCGAGACTCACTGAGACTCACAATGACAGACTGTTACACTCGCTGACTCTCTCTGACACTCACCTAGACACACTGTTACACTTGCTGACTCTCTCTGACACTCACCTCGACACACTGGTACACTCGCCGATTCTCTGACACTCACCTAGACACACTGTTGCACTCGCTGACTCTCTCTGACACTCACCTCGACACACTGTGAGACTCTCTGACTCTCTCTGGCACTCCAATAGACACACTGTTACACTCTCTGACTCTCTCTGACAATCACCTAGACACACTGTGACATTCGCCGACTCTCCCTGACACTTTGAGACGCACTGTGACATCTCTGATCGTATCTGACACTCTCTGAAACACATTGTGACACTCTCTGACCCTGAAACACAATGTGACACTCTCTAACAGACTGTGACACTCTCTGACACACTCTGAGGCACACTGTGACTTGCCCTGACAGACTGTGACACACGGTGTTACTCTCTGACACTTTCTGAGACACACTGTTACACTTTATGACTCTCTCTGACTCTCTGAGACACAGTGTGACACTCTCTGACCCTCTCTGAGACCGACTGTGTGTGTCTCTCTCTCACTCTCTCTGACACTCTCTGAGGCACAGCACGACACATTGCGACACTCTCTGACATTCTCTGACACACTTTTAGGCACATTGTGATACTCTTTGACTCACTCTGATCCTCTCTGAGACACACTGTGGCACTCTCTGACAGAGTGTGACACACTGTGAAGCTCTCTGAATCTCTCTGCGACCGACTGTGACACTCTCTGACTCTCCCTGACACTCTCTGGGGCAAGTATGACATCTGTGACCCTCTCTGACAGATTGTGACAAACTGTGACACACTCTGTTTCTCTCTGATTCACTCCAAAATATACTGTAACCTTCTCTGACAGACTGTGACACACTGTGACACTCTCAGAGACAGACTGTGACACGTTCCGACTCCCTCTGACTCTCTGAGACACACTGTGACTCTCTCTCACCCTCTCTGAGACCGACTGTGTGTGTCTGTCTCTCACTCTGTCTGACACTCTCTGAGGCACAGCACGACACATTGTGACACTCTCTGACTTTCTCTGACTCACTCTTAGGCACATTGTGATACTCTCTCTGATCCTCTCTGAGACACACTGTGACTCTTTCTGAGTCATTCTGTTACTCTCTGAAACACACTATGACACTCTCACAGACTGTAACCCTCTCTGAGACAAATGCTGATCCTCTCGGACACTCTCTGAGACAAAGTACGACTCACTGTGACACTCTCTGATTCTCTGTGACAAACTCTGAAATACATGTAACCTTTTCTAACGGACTGTGACACTGTGTGACACTCTCTGAGACACACTATGACACTCTCTGATACACACTGTGACACTCTCTGACTATATCTGACACTCTCTGAGACACACTATGACAGACTATGACACACTGTGACCTTCTCTGAATATCTCTGACTCTCTCCGAGGCACACTGTGACACTCTCTGACCTTATCTGAGACAGACAGTGACCCTTTCTGACTGAATGTGACACTCTCTGACAGACGGTGACACTCTCTGTGACACGCTGTGATACTCTCTGACACACTGTTTCACTCCCTGACCCTGTCTGACACTCTCTGAGACTCCCTGTGACACACTTTGACACTCCCTGAAACAAACTGTGACACTCTCTGAAACACTGTGACACTCTCTGAATGCCTCCAACAGACTGTGACAATTTTCTGTGACACACTATGACACTGTCTGACACACTGTGACACTCTCTGAATGCCTCCAACAGACTGTGACATTTTCTGTGACACACTATGACACTGTCTGACAGACTGTGACACTCTCTGACACTCGGTGACATATTCTGAGATACTGTGACACTCTCTGATACACACTGTGACACGTTCAGTATCTCTCTGACTCCCTGAGACACACTGTGACACTCGCAGACAAGCTGCAACACTCTCTGACCGACTGTGACACTCTCTGACACACGGTGACATTCTCTGAGAAATTGTGACACTCTCTGAGACACAATGTGACACATTCTGACGCTCTCTGACGCTCTCTTAGACACAGTGTGACACTCCCTGACTCTCTCTGACACTCTGAGACGAACTGTGACCCTCTCTGACACTCTCTAAGACACGCTGTGACACTCTCTGAGACACACAGTGACAACCTCTGACACTGCGACACTCTGACAGATTGTGATAAACTGTGACACTTTCTGACTTTCTCTGGCACTCTCTTCGACACACTATGACACTCCCTGACTCATTATGACCCACTCTGAGACACACTATGACACTCCCTGACTCATTCTGACCCACTCTGAGACACATTATGACACTCTCTGACAGATTGCGACCCTCTCTGAGACAAACGCTGACCCTCTCTGACACTCTCTGAGACAGAGTACGACTCACTGTGACTCTCTGACACTCTCTGACACAGTCTAAAAAGCACTGTAACCTTCTCTGACAGACTGTGACACTCTCTGAAACACACTGTGACACTCTCTGACTATCTCTGACACTCACTGGGGCACACTATGACACTCTCTGACAGACTATGACACTGTGACATTTATGACTTTCCCTGACTCTCTCTGAGGCACACTGTGCCAATCTCTGACAGACTGTGACAAACTCTGACCCTCTCTGAGACAGACTGTGACACTTTCTGGTGCTCTCTGAGACTCTCTTAGACACGCGGTAACATTATTTGACTCTTTCTGACTCTCTGAGGCACACTGTGACACTTTCAGACCTCTCTGGCACTCTCTGAAACACACTGTGACACTCTTTGACAGACCGTGACAGACTGTGACACTCTCTGTGACACACTGTGACACTCTCTGAGACACACTGTGACACTCTCTGTGACACACTGTGATACTCTCTGAGACACACTGTGACACTACCGGACCGACTGTGACACTGTCTGACACTCTCTGACACTGTCTGAGACACACTGTAACACACTATGACACTCACTGAGACACACTATGACACTCTCTGACAGACTATGAAACACTGTGACATTCTCTGACTTGTTCTGACTCTCTCTGAAACACTCTGTGACACACTGTGACAGACTGTGACACCCTGTGACACTCGTTTAGACACACTGTGACACTCTCTGACTATCTCTGACACTCTGAGACACACTGTGACACTCTGTGACACTCTCTGACTTTCGCTGAGACACACTGTAACTCTCTCTCTGAATCGCTCTGGCACTCACTGAGACACATTATGACACTCTCTGACACTCTCTGAGACAAACTGCGATACTCTCTGACACACTGTTACACTCTGACACACGGTGACATTTTCTGAGACCTTTTGACACTGACTGAGACACACTGTGACACTTTCTGTCTCTCTCTGACTCTCTCAGACACACTGTGACAGTCTCTGACCTGCTCTGACACTCTCTGAAACAGACTCTGACATTTTCTCACTCTCTCTGAGACACACTGTGACACTCTCTGACTCTCTCTGAAACACATTGTGATACACTATGACACTCTGATCCTATCGACACTCTCTGAGACATATTGTGTCACTCTCTGACTCTCTCAAAAACACACTTTGACACTCTCTGACAGACTGTGATACACTGTGACACTCTCTGACAGACTGTGACACACTGTGACATTCTCTGACATTCTCTGAGACACACTGTGACACTCTCTGACTCATTCAGTCTCTCTCTGAGACACACTATGACACTCTCTCACAGACTGTGACCCTCTCTGACACAAACGCTGGCCCTCTCTGAAACTCTGTGGCGCAGCACGACACATTGTGACACTCTCTGACTCTCCCTGACACACTCTGAAATACACTGCAATCTTTTCTGACAGACTGAAAAACACTGTGACACTCACTGAAACACACTGTGACACTCTCTGACTATTTCTGACAAACTGTGAGACACACTATGACAATCTCTGACAGAATATGTCCAACTGTGACATTCTCTGACGATCTGTCTCCCTCTGAGACACTCGGTCACTCTCTGAGAAACATTGTGACTTTTTTTACTCTCTCTCACACTTTCTAAGACATACTGTGACACTCTCTAACTCTCCCTGAGACACACTGTGACTCTCCTCGACACTCTGAGACACACTGTGAAACTGTCTGAGACACACTGCGGCACTCTTTGAAACACTGTGACACACTGTGATACTCTGACTCTCTGAGACACATGCTGATTCTCTCTGACACCCTCTGAGACAGAATGTGACACTCTCTGACACTCTCTGAGACACACTGTGACACTCTGTGACAGACTGTGACACACTGTGATAGTCTGACTCTTTGAGACACATGCTGATTCTCTCTGACACTCTCTGAGACAGAATGTGATACTCTCTGACACTCTCTGAGGCACAGCACGACACACTGTGACACTCTCTGACAGGTTGTGACAAACTGTGACATTTTCTGACTTTCTTTGACACTCTCTTAGACACACTGTGACACTCTCAGACTCTCTCTGTCACTCTCTGAGACACACTGTGTCACGCTCTGACAGACTGTGAGAATTTCTGTGACACACTATGACACTCTTGAACGACTGTGACACACTGAGACACTCTAACAGACAGACTGACACTTTCTGACTCTCTCTGACACTCTCTGAGGCACACTGTGACACTCTCTGACAGACTGTGACACACTGAGACACTCGCAAAGACAGATTGTGACACTTTCTGACTCACTGAAATATACTGTAGCCTTCTCTGACAGACTGTGACACACTGTGACACTCTCTGAGACAGACTGTGACACTTTCTGACTCTCTCTGAAACACACCGTGACACTCCCTGAGAGACTGTGACATACTGTGACACTCTCTGAGACTCTCTGAGACACAGTAGGACCCTCTCTGACAATTTGGGATGCACTGTGACACTCTTTGACAGACTGTGACACACTCTGACACGCTATGACATTCCCTAAGACACACTGGGATCCTCTCTGACAATTTGAGACGCACCGGGACACTCTCTGGTCCTATCCGACTCTCTCTGAGACACACTGTGATACTTTCTGACTCTCTCTGAAATACACTCTTACGCTCTCTGAGAGACTGTGACAAACTGTGACGCTCTCTGAGACTCTCTGAGACACGTTGGGACCCTGTCTGACACTTTAAGACGCACTGCGACACTCTCTGATGCTATCTGACACTCTCTGAGACACACTGTGACACTCTATGACACTATCTGAAAAGCACTGTAACACTCTGACAGACTGTGACACACTGTGACACTCTCTGAGGCACAATGTGACACTCTCTGACAGACTGTGACACACTGAGAAACTCTCTGACACTCTCTGACACTTTGAGACGCACTGTGACACTCTCTGATTCTATCTGACATTCTCTGAGATACACTGTGACACTCTCTGAGACACACTATGACACTCTCTAACTCTCTCCGAAAGGCACTGTGACACTCTCTGAAACACACTGTGACACTGTCTGACACTCTCTCAAACACACTGTGACACTCTCTGACACTATCTGAAAAGCACTGTAACACTCTCTGACAGACTGTGACACACTGTTTCACTCTCTAACTCTCTCTGACAATTTGAGACGCACTGTGACACTCTTTGATCCTATCTTAGACACACTGTGACACTCTCTGACAGACTGACACACTGTTTCAGTCTCAAAGACAGACAGTGACACTTTCTGACTCCCTCTGACTCACTCTGAAATATACTGTAGGCTTCTCTGACAGAGCGTGCCCCACGGTGTCACTTTCTGAGACAGACTGAGACACAATCTGACTCTGAGATACACTGTGATACAGTCTGACTCTCTGTGACACTCTATGATGCACAGTATGACACACTGCGACACTTTCCGACTGTCTCTGACTCTCTGAGACACACTGTGACATTCTGTGACTCTCTCTGATTCTCTGGGAAACGCTGTGACAGTCTCTGACCCTCTCTGAGACTGACTATGACACTCTCTGAATCTCCCGGACACTCTCTGAGGCGCATCACGACATCTGTGACCCTCTCTGACGGATTGTGACAAACTGTGACACTCTCTGACTCTCTATGACTCACTCCGAAATATACTGTAACCTTCTCTGACACACTGTGACACACTGTGACACTCTCAGAGACAGACTGTGACACGTTCCGACTCTCTCTGACTCTCTGAGACACACTGTGACTCTCTCTGAGACACGCTGAGACTCTCTCTTAGACACACTGTGACTCTTTCTGACACTCTCTTAAACACACTGTGACACTCTCTGACACTCTCTGTGGCACACTGTGACACTCTCAAAGACAGACTGTGACTCTCTCTGACTCTCTGAGACACACTCTGACACTCACTGAGACTCACTGAGACACACCGTGACACTCTCTGACAGACTGTGACACTATGACTCTCGTTGAGACTCTCTGAGACGCGCTGTGACACTGTCTGACTCTCTCTGACACTGACCTAGACACTCTGTTACAATTGCTGACTCTCTCTGACACTCACCTAGACACACTGTGAGACTCTCTGACTCTCTCTGGCACTCCAATAGACACACTGTTACACTCGCTGACTCTCCCTGACACTCACCTAGACACACTGTCACACTCGCTGACTCTCTCTGACACTCACCTAGACACACTGTGACACTCGCTGACTCTCTCTGACACTCACCTAGACACACTCTTACACTCGCTGACTCTCTCTGACAGTCACCTGGGCACTCTGTGACACTCGCTGACTCTCTCTGGCACTAACCTAGATACACTGTTACACTCGCTGACTCTCTCTGACACTCACCTAGACACACTGTGGCACTCTCGGAGACACACTGCGGCACTCCGTGACACACTGGTCCACACTGTGACACTCTGACTCTCTGAGACACTTGCTGATTCTCTCTGACACCCTCTGAGACAGAATGTCACAGTCTCTGACACTCTCTCAGACACACTGTGAAATTCTGTGACAGACTGTGACACACTGTGACACACTGTGACACTCTGACTCTCTGAGACGCATGCTGATTCTCTCTGACACTGTCTGAGACAGAATGTGATACACTCTGACACTCTCTGAGGCACAGCACGACACACTGTGACACTCTCTGACAGGTTGTGACAAACTGTGACATTCTCTGACTTTCTCTGACACTGTCTTAGACACACTGTGCCACTCTCTGACTCTCTCTTTCACTCTCTGAGACACACTGTGTCACGCTCTGACAGACTTTCTGAGATGCCCTGTGACACTGTCTGACTCTCTCTGACACTCACCTAGACACACTGTTACACTCGCTGACTCTCTGTGACACTCACCTACACACACTGTTACACTCGCTGACTCTCTCTGACACCTAGACACACTGTTACACTTGCTGACTCTCTCTGACATTCCCATAGACACACTGTTACACTCGCCGACTCTCTCTGACACTCCCCTAGACACACTGTTACACTCACTGACTCTCTCTGACACTTACCTAGACACACTGTGACACTCTGATTCTCTCTGGCACTCACCTAGACACACTGTTACACTCACTGACTCTCTCTGACAATCACCTAGACACACTGTTACACTCACTGACTCTCTCTGACATTCACCTAGACACACTGTTACACTCGCTGACTCTCTCTGACACTCACCTAGACACACTGTTACACTCGCTGAGACTCTCTGACACTCCCCTAGACACACTGTTACTCTCTCTGACTCTCTCTGACAATCACCTAGACACACTGTTACACTCGCTGACTCTCTCTGACACTCACCTAGACACACTGTTACACTCGCTGACTCTCTCTGACATTCACCTAGACACACTGTTACACTCGCTGACTCTCTCTGACACTCAGCAAGACACACTGTGACACTCGTTGACTCTCTCTGGCATTCACCTAGACACACTGTTACACTCGCCGACTCTCTCTGACACTCACCTAGACACACTGTTACACTCGCAGACTCTCTCTGACACTCACCTAGACACACTGTGACACTCGCCGACTCTATCTGACACTCACCTAGACACACTGTGACACTCGCTGACTCTCTCTGACACTCACCTAGACACACTGTGAACTCTCTCTGATCCTATCTGACACTCTCTGAAACGCATTGTGACACTCTCTGACTCTGTCTGAAACTCACTGTGACACTCTCTAACAGACTGTGACACTATCTGACACACTTTGAGGCACACTGTGACTTGCTCTGAAAGACTGTGACACACTGTGTCACTCTCTGACACTTTCTGAGACACACTGTTACACTTTATGACTCTCTCTGACTCTCTGAGACACACTGTGACACTCTCTGAGACAAACAGTGACACTCTCTGACCCTCTCTGAGACCGACTGTGTGTGTCTCTCTCTCACTCTCTCTGACACTCCCTGTGGCACAGCACGACACACTTTGACACTCTCTGACTTTCTCCGACACGCTCTTAGGCACACTGTGATACTCTCTGAAGCTCTCTGACCCTCTCTGAGACACACTGTGACTCTTTGTGGGTCATTCTGTCACTCTCTGAAATTCACTATGACACTCTCTCACAGACTGTGATCCTCTCTGAGACAAATGCTGACCCTCTCGGACACTATCTGAGACACAGTACGACTCACTGTTACACTCTCTGATTCTCTCTGACAATCTCTGCAATGCACTGCATCCTTTTCTGACGGACTGTGACACTGTGTGACACTCTCTGAGACACACTGTGACACTCTCTGAGACACAAAATAATACTCTCTGAGATACACTGTGACAGACTATGACACACTATGACATTCTCTGACTCTCTCCGAGGCACACTGTGACACTCTCTGACCCACTCTGAGACAGACTGTGACCCTTTCTGACTGAATGTGACACTCTCTGAGAGATGGTGACACTCTCTGTGACACACTGTGATACTCTCTGACACACTGTTACACTCCCTGACCCTCTCTGACACTCTCCGAAACACACTGTGACCCTCTGACAGAATTTGACACTCTGACCCTGTCTGACACTCTCTGAGACACACTGTGACACTCTCTAAATCTCTTTGACACTCTCTGAAACATACTGTGACACTCTCTGACACACTGTGACACTCTCTGAATGACTCTAATAGACTGTTACATTTTCTGTGACACACGATGACACTCTCTGACAGACTGTGACACTCTCGTACAGACGGTGACATATTCTGACACACTGTGACACTCTCTGATACACACTGTGACACTTTCAGTATGTCTCTGACTCTCTGAGATACTCTGTGACACTCGCAGACAGACTGCGACCCTCTCTGACTGACTGTGACACTTTCTGACACACGGTGACATTCTTTGAGAAACACTGTGACACTCTCTGAGACACACTGTGACATACTCTGACTGACTGTGACACTCTCTGACACATGGTGACATTCTCTGAGAAACACTGTGCCACATTCTGACGCTCTGTGACGCTCTCTTAGACACAGTGTGACGCTCCCTGACCCTCTCTGACACTCTCTAAGACACGCTGTGACACTCTCTGACCGACTCTGACATTCTCTGAGACACACTGTGGCAACCTCTGACCCTGTCTGAGACAGACTGTGAAACTCTCTCACTCTCTGACACACTCTGAGGCACAGCACGATACACTGTGACACTCTCCAACAGATTGTGATAAACTGTGACACTTTCTGACTTGCTCTGGCACTCTCTAAGACACACTGTGACACTCTCTGACTCATTCTGACCCACTCTGAGACACACTGTGACACTCTCTGACAGACTGTGACCCTCTCTGAGACAAAGGCTGCCCCTCTCGGATACTCTCTGAGACAGAGTGCAACTCACTGTGACAATCTCGGACTCCCTCTGACACACTCTAAAAAGCATGGTAAACTTCTGGGACAGACTGTGACACACTGTGACACTCTCTGAAACACACTGTGACACTCTCTGACTATCTCTGACACACTCTGAAACACACTGTGACACTCTCTGACTCTCTCTGACTCTCTGAGACACACTGTGACACTCACTGACACCCACTATGACACTCTCTGAGAGACTATGACACATGGGGACATTCTCTGACACTCTCTGAGACACACTGTGACAGTCTCTGACCGTCTGTGACACTCTCTGACACATGGTGACATTCTCTGAGACACTGTGACACTCTCTGAGACACACTGTGACACTCTCTGACACACTTTGACACTCTCTGACCGACTGTGATAGACTGTGACATTTTCTGTGACACACTGCGACACAGTATGACATTCACTGACAGACTATGAAACTGTGTAACATTCTCTGACTCTCTCTGAGGCACACTGTGACACTCTCTGACAGACTGTGACACACTGTGACACTCTCCTAGGCACACTGTGACACTCTCTGACCATCTCTGATACTCTGAGACGTACTCTGACACTCTGTGACACTCTCTGACCCTCTCTGAGACACTCTGTAACACTCTCTGAATCGCTCTTACACTCACTAAGACACACTATGACACTCTCTGACACTCTCTGAGACAAACTGTGACACATCCACACTCTCTCTGACCCTCTCTGGGGCACAATATGTCACTCTCTGACCCTCTCTGAGACACAGTGCAAAACTCTAAGAGAAACACTTAGACACTCTCTAAGACACACTGTGACACTCTCTGTCTCTCTCCGACACTCGCTGAAACACACTGAAACACTCTCTGACACTCTCTGAGAAACTGTGACACTTTCTGACACACGCTGTGAAACTCTCTATCTCTCTCTGAGCACATTGAAACACTCTCTGACTCTCTCGGACACCTTGTGACACACTGTCACACACTCGGACCCACTCTGAAACTCTCTGAGACAGACTGTGACACACTCCGACTCTCTCTGAGACACAGTATGACCAACTGTGACACTCTCTGAGACAAACTGTGACTCTCTCTGCCATTCTCTGTGACACACACTGACAGACTGTGACACACTGTGACTTTCTCTAATTCTCAATGACACTCTCTGAGATGCACTGTGACATTCCCTGACAGACCGTGACACACTGTGAATTTATCTAATTCTCAATGACACTCTCTGAGATACACTGTGACACTCTCTGACAGACTGTGACACACTGTGACCCTCTCTGACACTCTCTGAGACACATTATGACCCACTGTGACACGGTCTGAGACAAAGTGTGACTCTATCTGACACTCTCTGCCATTCTCTGAGACACACACTGACAGATTGTGACACACTGTGACTTTCTCTAATTCTCAATGACACTCTCTGAAATGCACTGTGACACTCTCTGACAGACTGTAACACACTGTGACACTCTCTAATTCTCAATGACACTCTCTGAGATACACTGTGACACTCTCTGACAGACTGTGACACGCTGTGACACTCTCTGATTCTCTCTGAGACACAGTATGACACACTATGACACTCTCTGAGACAAAGTGTGACTCTATCTGACACTCTCTGCCATTCTCTGAGACACAAACTGACAGACTGTGACACACTGTGACTTTCTCTAATTCTCAATGACACTCTGAAATGCACTGTGACACTCTCTGACAGACTGTGGCACACTGTGACTTTCTCTAATTCTAAATGACACTCTCTGAGATGCACTGTGACACTCTCTGACAGACTGTGACACGCTGTGACACTCTCTGATTCTCTCCGACTCGCTCTGAGACACACTGTAGCACTCTCTGACTGACTCTGAGACACTCTGTGACTCACTCTGACACTCGGTGACATACTCTGAGACAGTGTGACACTCTCTGCCCCTCTCTGAGACAGACGGTGACTCTGACTCCCTCTGAGGCATAGGACGATGCACTGTGATGCTCTCTGACTCTCTTTGACACTCTCTGAAACACACTGTAACAATTTCTGACAGACTGTGACACACTGTGTTAATCTATGACAATCTCTGAGGCACACTAGGATACTCTCTGACAGAATGTGACACACTGTGACATTCTCTAATTCTATCTGACACTCTCTGAGACACACTGTGACACTCTCTGACAGACTGTGGCACTCTCCGGCTCACTCTGACACTCTCTTAGACACACTGTGACACTCTCTGATCCTATCTGACACGCTCTGAGACGCATTGTGACACTCTCTGATCCTACCAGACACTCTCTGAGCAACACTGTGTCACTCTCAGACTCTCTGAGACACACTGTGACACCGTGTGACACTCTCTGACTCTCTGAGACACATGCTGATTCTCTCTGACACTCTCTGAGACAGAATGTGACACTCCCTGACACTCTCTGAGGCTCAGCACGACACACTGTGACACTCTCTGACAGGTTGTGACAAACTGTGACATTCTCTGACTTTCTCTGACACTCTCTTAGACACACTGTGGAACTCTCTGACTCTCTCTGTCAGTCTCTGAGACACACTGTGTCACTCTCTGACAGGTTGTGACAAATTCTGTGACACACTATGACACTCTCTGAACGACTGTGACACACTGAGACAGTCCAAAAACAGACTGCGACACTTTCTGACTCTCTCTGACACTCTCTGAGGCACACTGTGACACTCTCTGACAGACTGTGACACACCTAGACACTCTCAAAGACAGACTGTGACCCTTTCTGACTCTCTTTGACTCACTCTGAAATAAACTGTAGCCTTCTCTGACAGACTGTGACACACTGTGACACTCTCTGAGACAGACTGTGACAGTTTCCGACTCTCTCTGAAACACACTGTGACACTCTCTGAGAGACTGTGACACACTGTGACACTCTCTGAGATTCTCTGAGACACATTGGGACCCTCTCTGACAATTTGAGACGCACTGTGACACTCTCTGTCACTCTCTGACACTTTGAGACACTCTCTGAGACACACTGTGACACTCTCTCATACACACTGTGACACTCATGACGCTTTCTGAAACACACTGTGACACTCTCTGAGAGACTGTGACACACTGTGACTCTCTCTGAGACACATTGGGACCCTCTCTGACAATTTGAAAAGCACTGTGGCACTCTCTGATCCTATCTGACATTATCAGACACACACTGTAACACTCTTTGACTCTCTCTGACACTTTGAGACACACTGTGACACTCTCTAAATCTCTCAAAAAGGCACTGTGACACTCTCTGAGACACACTGTGACACTGTCTGAAACACACTGTGACACTCTCTGAGACACACTGTGACACTGTCTGACTCTCTCTGAAACACACTGTGACACTCTCTAACTCTCTCCGAAAGGGACTATGACACTCTCTGAGACACACTGTGTGACACTGTCTGAAACACGCTGTGAAACTCTCTGACACATGCTGAGACACACTGCGACACTCTCTGACACTATCTCAAACACACTGTGACATGCTCTGTCAGACTGCGTCACACTGCGACACAGTCTGACATTCGCTGAGACACACTGGGACACTCTCTGACTCTCTCTGACAAGTTGAGATTCACTGTGACACTCTCTGATCCTGTCTGAGACACACTGTGACACTCACTGACAGACTGTGACACACTGTGTCACTCTCAAAGACAGACTGTGAAACTTTCTGACTCCCGCCATAGTGTCATTCTAAAATATACTGTAGCCTTCTCTGACAGAGCGTTACCCATGGTGTCACTCTCTGAGACAGACTCTAACACTCTCTGAGACAGACAGACTCTCTGTGACACACTCTAACTCTCTGAGATACACTGTGATACAGTCTGATTCTCTGTGACACTCTATGAGGCACAGTATGACACACTACGACACTCTCTGACTCACTCTGACACTCTCTGAGACACACTGTGACACTCTCTCACTGATTGTGAACATCTCTGAGACAAACTCTGACCATCTCTGATACTCTCTGAAATACACTGTGACACTCTATAACAGACTGTCATACTCTATGACACTCTCTGACACTACGTAGACACACTGTTGCACTCTCTGACAGACTGTGATACTCTCTGACTCTCTCCAAAACACACTATGACACTTTCTGACTCTCTCTGACATACATATAACCTTTTCTGACACTCTCTGTGGCACAATGTGACATTCTCTAAGACAGACTGTGACTCTCTCTGACTCTCTGAGATACACTGTGACACTCACTGAGACTCTCTGTCACACTCTCTGACAGACTGTGACACTATGACACTCTCTTAGACACACTGTGACACTCACTGAGACATACTGTGATACTCCCTTAGAAACACTGTGACTCTCTCTGATCCTATCTGACACTCTCTGAGACGCATTGTGACACTCTCTGATCCTACCTGACACTCTCTGATACACACTGTGACACACTTTGACTCTCTGAAACCCCATGTGACACTCTCTGAGACACACGGTGACACTCTGTGACAGACTGTGACATACTGTGACACTCTGTGACAGACTGTGACACACTGTGACACTCTGATTCTTTGAGACACATGCTGATTCTCTCTGACACTCTCTGAGGCAGAATGTGACACTCTCTGATCCTCTCTGAGACACACTGTGACACTCTGTGACAGACTGTGATACACTGTGACACTCTGACTCTTTGAGATACATGCTGATTCTTTCTGACACTCTCTGAGACAGAATGTAACACTCTCTGATCCTCTCTGAGACACACTGTGACACTCTGTGACACCCTGTGACACACTGTGACACTCTGACTCTTTGAGACACATGCTGATTCTCTCTGACACTCTCTGAAACAGAATATTACAC
This sequence comes from Chiloscyllium punctatum, assembly GCF_047496795.1. NCBI lineage: Eukaryota > Metazoa > Chordata > Chondrichthyes > Orectolobiformes > Hemiscylliidae > Chiloscyllium > Chiloscyllium punctatum. Next base: position 9,606,631 of record NC_092755.1, read on the forward strand.
TCTCTGATACTCTCTGAGGCACAGCTCGACATACTGTGACACTCTCTGACAGGTTGTGACAAACTGTGACATTCTCTGACTTTCTCTGACACTCTCTTAGACACACTGTGACACTCTCTGACTCTCTCTGTCACTCACTGAGACACAATGTGTCTCTTTACTGGGTGTGTTAAAATGACAGAAAGCGGTCAGTCTGCTCTTCCCTGGGTGTGCTACATTGACCGAGTGGATTCAGTCTGCTCTTCCCTGGGTGGGTGACATTGACAGAATGCGGTCAGTCTGCTCTTCCCTGGGTGTGTTACATTGAGAGAATTGGGTCAGTCTGCTCTTTACTGATTGGGTGTCATTGACAGAGTGGGGTCAATCTGCGCTTGGCTGGGTGTGTTATATTGACAGTGTGGCGTCAATCTGCCCTTCACTGGGTAGGTTACATTGACAGAGTGTTCTCAGAATGCACTTCCCTGGGTGTATTAGATTGACAGTTTGGGGTCAGTCTGCTCTTGCCTGTGTGAGTTACATTGACAGAGTAGGGTCAGTCTGCTCTTCCCTGGGTGGGTGACATTGACAGAGTGGGGTCAGTCTGCTCTTGCCTGTGTGAGTTAAATTGACAGATTGGGGTCAGTCTGGTCTTGCCTGTGTGAGTTCCATTGAAAGATTGGGGCCAGATTGCTCTTGCCTGTGTGAGTAAAGTTAACAAAGTGGGGTCAGTCTGCTCTTCCCTGCTGGGGTTACTTTGACTGAATGGTGTCAGTCAGCTCTTCCCTGGGTGTGTTACATTGACATGGCGGGGTCAGTCTGCTCTTCCCTTGGTGTGTTACATTGACAGAGTGGGGACAATCTGCTAATGCCTGTATCAGTATGTTTGACATAGTGGGGTTAGTCTGCTCTTTCCTCGGTGGGTTTCATTTACAGAGCGCGGTCAGTCTGCTCTTCGCTGGGTGGTTGACATTTACAGAATGGGGCCAGTCTTCTCTTCCCAGGGTGTGTTACGTTGACAGATCGGGGTCAGTCTGCTCTTCCCAGGGTGTGTTACATTGACAGAATGGGGTCAGTCTGCTCGTTAGTGAGTGGGTGTCATTGACAGAGTGGCTTCAGTCTGCTCTTCCCAGGGTGTGTTACATTGACAAACTGGAATCAAACTGTTCTCCCATGGCTGTGTCACATTGTCAGAATGCGGTGAGTCTCCACTTTCCTTGTTAGTTTCATTGATAGTGTGGGGGAAGTCTGCTATTCGCTGGGTGAGTTACTTTGACAGAGTGGGGTTAGTCTGCCCTGGTTAGTTAAGTTTGTTGGACAGAGTGCGGTCATCTGCACTTCCCTGGGTGTGTTACATTGACAGAGTAGTGTCAGTCTGCTCTTCCCTGGGTGTGTTACATTGACAGAATGAGGTCAGTCTGCTCTTAACTGGGTGGGTTACATTGACAGAATGCGGTCAGTCTGCTCTTCCCTGGGTGTGTTAGATTGACCGAGTGCAGTCAGTCTGCTCTTCCCTGGGTGGGTGACCTTGAAAGAATGCAGTCCGTCTTCTCGACATTGGGTGGATAACATTGACAGAGTTGGGTCAGTCTGCTCTTTACTGGGTGGGTAATATTGACAGTGTGGGGTCTGTCTGTTCTTCCCTGCTAGGGTTACATTGACAGAGTGGGGTCGGTCTACTCTTCCCTGGGTGGGTCACATTGACAGAATGCGGTCAGTCTGCTCTTCCCTGGGTGTATTACATTGAGAGAATTGGGTCCGTCTGCTCTTTACTGGTTGGGTGTCATTGACAGAGTGGGGTCAGTCTGCTCTTTTTGGGTGTGTTATACTGTCAGAGTGGGGTCAATCTGCTCTTCACTGGGTAGGTTACATAGACAGAGAGTTCTCAGAATCCGCTTCCCTGGGTGTATTAGATTGACAGATTGGGGTCAGTCTGCTCTTGCCTGTGTGAGTTACATTGACAGATGGGGTCAGTCTGCTCTTCCCTGGGTTTGTTACATTAACAGAGTGGGGTCTGTCTTCTCTTCCCTGGGTGGGTGACATTGACAGAGTGGGCTCAGTCTGCTCTTGGCTGGGATTGTTACATTGACAGAGTGGGGTCAATGTGCTCTTCCCTGGGTGTTGTACATTGAGAGGTTTGTGTCAGTCTGCTCTTTACTGGTTGGGTGTCATTGACAGAGTGGGGTCAGTCTGCTCTTGGCTGGGAGTGTTACATTGACAGAGTGGGGTCAATGTGCTCTTCCCTGGGTGTGTTACACTGACAGAGTGCGGTCAGTCTGCTCTTGCCTGTGTGAGTAATATTGACAGATAAGGGTCAGTCTGCTCTTGCCTGTGTGAGTTACATTGACAGATTGGGGTCAGTCTGCTATTGCCTTTGTGAGTTAAATTAACTGATTGGGGTCAGTCTGCTCTTCCCTGGGTGTGTTACATTGACAGAATGGGGTCAGTCTGCTCTTCCCCGGATGTGTTATATTGACAGAGTGGGTTTAGTCTGCCCTGGTGTGTAAATTTGTTGGCCTGAGTTGGGTCAGTGAGCTCTTCCCTGGGTGTGTTACATTGACAGATTGGGATCAGTCTGCTCTTCCCTGTGTGCGTTACATTGACAGAGTGGAGTCAGTCTGCTCTTCCCTAGGTGGGCAACATTGCCAGAGTGGGGTCAGTCTGCTTTTCGCTGGTTGAGTTACTTTGACAGAGTGGGGTTAGTCTGCCCTGTTGTTTAAGTGTTTGGACAGAGTGGGGTTAGTCATTTCTTCCCGGGTTGGGTACATTGACAGAGTGCGGTCTGTCTGCTCTTCCCTTGTGTGTTACATTGACAGTGTGGGGTCAGTCTGCTCTTCCCTGGAGGGGGGGGGGGGGGGGGAAATTGACGGAGTGCAGTCATTCTGTTCTTCGCTGGGTGTGTTACATTGACAAACTGGGGTCAAACTGTTCTCCCATGGCTGTGTCACATTGTCAGAATGCGGTGAGTGTCCTCTTTCCTTGTTGTGTTACATTGATACAGTGGGGTAAGTCTGCTATTCGCTGGGTGAGTTACTTTGACAGAGTGGTGTCAGTCTGCTCTTCCCTGGGTGTGTTACATTGTCAGAATGGGGTCAGTCTGCTCTTTACTGGGTGTGTTAAATTGACAGAAAGCGGTCAGTCTGCTCTTCCCTGGGTGTGCTACATTGACCGAGTGGATTCAGTCTGCTCTTCCCTGGGTGTGTTACATTGAGAGAATTGGGTCAGTCTGCTCTTTACTGATTGGGTGTCATTGACAGAGTGGGGTCAATCTGCGCTTGGCTGGGTGTGTTATATTGACAGTGTGGCGTCAATCTGCCCTTCACTGGGTAGGTTACATTGACAGAGTGTTCTCAGAATGCACTTCCCTGGGTGTATTAGATTGACAGTTTGGGGTCAGTCTGCTCTTGCCTGTGTGAGTTACATTGACAGAGTAGGGTGAGTCTGCTCTTCCCTGGGTGGGTTACATTAACAGAGCGGGGTCAGTCTGCTCTTCCCTGGGTGTGTTACATTGACATGGCGGGGTCAGTCTGCTCTTGCCTGTGTGAGTTACATTGAAAGATTGGGGACAGTCTGCTCTTGCCTGTGTGAGTAAAGTTAACAAAGTGGGGTCAGTCTGCTCTTCCCTGCTTGGGTTAGTTTGACTGAATGGTGTCAGTCAGCTCTTCTCTGGGTGTGTTACATTTACAGAGCGGTTTCCGTCTGCTCTTCCCTGGGTGAGTTACATTGACAGAGTGGGGTCAGTCTGCTTTTCCCTGGGTGGGTTACATTAACAGAGCGGGGCCAGTCTGCTCTTCCCTGGGTGTGTTACATTGACATGGCGGGGTCAGTCTGCTCTTCCCTGGGTGGGTTACATTGACAGAGTGGGGTCAATCTGCTAATGCCTGTACCAGTATGTTTGACAGAGTGGGGTTAGTCTGCTCTTCCCTCGGTGGGTTACATTTACAGAGCGCGGTCAGTCTGCTCCTCCCTGGGTGGGTGATATTGACAGAGGGGGGTCAGTCTGCTCTTCCCTGGGTGTGTTACATTGACAGAGTGGGTTGAGTCTGCTCTTCCCTGGGTGTGTTACATTGACAGAGTGGGGTCAGTCTGCTCTTCCCAGGGTGTGTTACATTGACAGAGTTGGTTGAGTCTGCTCTTCCCTGGGTGTGTTACATTGACAGAGTGGGGTCAGTCTGCTCTTCCCAGGGTGTGTTACATTGACAGAATGTGGTCAGTCTGCGCTACATTGGGTGGATATCATTGACAGGGTGGGGTCTGTCTGCACTACCCTGGATGTCTTACATTGACAGAATCCGATGAGTCTCCTCTTCCCTGGTCGAGTTACATTGACACAGTGGGTTCAGTCTGCTCTTGCCTGTGAGTGTTTCTTTGACTGAGTGTGTTCAGTCTGCTCTTCCCAGGGTGTGTTACATTGACAGAATGGGGTCAGTCTGCTCGTTAGTGGGTGGGTGTCATTGACAGAGTGGGTTCAGTCCGCCCTTCCCTGGGTGGGTTACATTGACAGAGTGTGGTCAGTCTGCTCTTCGCTGGGTGGTTGACATTTACAGAATGGGGCCAGTCTTCTCTTCCCAGGGTGTGTTACATTGACAGATCGGGGTCAGTCTGCTCTTCCCAGGGTGTGTTACATTGACAGAATGGGGTCAGTCTGCTCGTTAGTGAGTGGGTGTCATTGACAGAGTGGCTTCAGTCTGCTCTTCCCAGGGTGTGTTACATTGACAAACTGGAATCAAACTGTTCTCCCATGGCTGTGTCACATTGTCAGAATGCGGTGAGTCTCCTCTTTCCTTGTTAGTTTCATTGATAGAGTGGGGGAAGTCTGCTATTCGCTGGGTGAGTTACTTTGACAGAGTGGGGTTAGTCTGCCCTGGTGTGTGAGTTTGTTGGACAGAGTGCGGTCAGTCTGCACTTCCCTGGGTGTGTTACATTGACAGAGTAGTGTCAGTCTGCTCTTCCCTGGGTGTGTTACATTGACAGAATGAGGTCAGTCTGCTCTTAACTGGGTGGGTTACATTGACAGAATGCGTTCAGTCTGCTCTTCCCTGGGTGTGTTAGATTGACCGAGTGCGGTCAGTCTGCTCTTCCCTGGGTGGGTGACCTTGACAGAATGCGGTCCGTCTTCTCGACATTGGGTGGATAACATTGACAGAGTTGGGTCAGTTTGCTCTTTACTGCGTGGGTAACATTGAGAGTGTGGGGGTCTGTCTACTCTTCCCTGGGTGGGTAACATTGACAGAGTGGGGTCAGTCTGCTCTTCCCTGGGTGTGTTGCATTGACATGGCGGGGTCAGTCTGCTCTTGCCTGTGTGAGTTACATTGAAAGATTGGGGACAGTCTGCTCTTGCCTGTGTGAGTAAAGTTAACAAAGTGGGGTCAGTCTGCTCTTCCCTGCTTGGGTTAGTTTGACTGAATGGTGTCAGTCAGCTCTTCTCTGGGTGTGTTACATTTAGAGAGCGGTTTCCGTCTGCTCTTCCCTGGGTGAGTTACATTGACAGAGTGGGGTCAGTCTGCTTTTCCCTGGGTGGGTTACATTAACAGAGCGGTGTCAGTCTGCTCTTCCCTGGGTGTGTTACATTGACATGGCGGGGTCAGTCTGCTCTTCCCTTGGTGTGTTACATTGACAGAGTGGGGTCAATCTGCTAATGCCTGTACCAGTATGTTTGACAGAGTGGGGTTAGTCTGCTCTTCCCTCGGTGGGTTACATTTACAGAGCGCGGTCAGTCTGCTCCTCCCTGGGTGGGTGATATTGACAGAGGGGGGTCAGTCTGCTCTTCCCTGGGTGTGTTACATTGACAGAGTGGGTTGAGTCTGCTCTTCCCTGGGTGTGTTACATTGACAGAGTGGGGTCAGTCTGCTCTTCCCAGGGTGTGTTACATTGACAGAGTTGGTTGAGTCTGCTCTTCCCTGGGTGTGTTACATTGACAGAGTGGGGTCAGTCTGCTCTTCCCAGGGTGTGTTACATTGACAGAATGTGGTCAGTCTGCGCTACATTGGGTGGATATCATTGACAGGGTGGGGTCTGTCTGCACTACCCTGGATGTCTTACATTGACAGAATCCGATGAGTCTCCTCTTCCCTGGTCGAGTTACATTGACACAGTGGGTTCAGTCTGCTCTTGCCTGTGAGTGTTTCTTTGACTGAGTGTGTTCAGTCTGCTCTTCCCAGGGTGTGTTACATTGACAGAATGGGGTCAGTCTGCTCTTCGCTGGGTGGTTGCCATTTACAGAATGGGGCCAGTCTTCTCTTCCCAGGGTGTGTTACATTGACAGATCGGGGTCAGTCTGCTCTTCCCAGGGTGTGTTACATTGACAGAATGGGGTCAGTCTGCTCGTTAGTGAGTGGGTGTCATTGACAGAGTGGCTTCAGTCTGCTCTTCCCAGGGTGTGTTACATTGACAAACTGGAATCAAACTGTTCTCCCATGGCTGTGTCACATTGTCAGAATGCGGTGAGTCTCCTCTTTCCTTGTTAGTTTCATTGATAGAGTGGGGGAAGTCTGCTATTCGCTGGGTGAGTTACTTTGACAGAGTGGGGTTAGTCTGCCCTGGTGTGTGAGTTTGTTGGACAGAGTGCGGTCAGTCTGCACTTCCCTGGGTGTGTTACATTGACAGAGTAGTGTCAGTCTGCTCTTCCCTGGGTGTGTTACATTGACAGAATGAGGTCAGTCTGCTCTTAACTGGGTGGGTTACATTGACAGAATGCGTTCAGTCTGCTCTTCCCTGGGTGGGTGACCTTGACAGAATGCGGTCCGTCTTCTCGACATTGGGTGGATAACATTGACAGAGTTGGGTCAGTTTGCTCTTTACTGCGTGGGTAACATTGACAGTGTGGGGGTCTGTCTACTCTTCCCTGGGTGTGTTACATTGACATGGCGGGGTCAGTCTGCTCTTCCCTGGGTGTGTTATATTGACATGGCGGGGTCAGTCTGCTCTTCCCTTGGTGTGTTACATTGACAGAGTGGGGTCAATCTGCTAATGCCTGTACCAGTATGTTTGACAGAGTGGGGTTAGTCTGCTCTTCCCTCGGTGGGTTACATTTACAGAGCGCGGTCAGTCTGCTCCTCCCTGGGTGGGTGATATTGACAGAGGGTGGTCAGTCTGCTCTTCCCTGGGTGTGTTACATTGACAGAGTGGGTTGAGTCTGCTCTTCCCTGGGTGTGTTACATTGACAGAGTGGGGTCAGTCTGCTCTTCCCAGGGTGTGTTACATTGACAGAGTTGGTTGAGTCTGCTCTTCCCTGGGTGTGTTACATTGACAGAGTGGGGTCAGTCTGCTCTTCCCAGGGTGTGTTACATTGACAGAATGTGGTCAGTCTGCGCTACATTGGGTGGATATCATTGACAGGGTGGGGTCTGTCTGCACTACCCTGGATGTCTTACATTGACAGAATCCGATGAGTCTCCTCTTCCCTGGTCGAGTTACATTGACACAGTGGGTTCAGTCTGCTCTTGCCTGTGAGTGTTTCTTTGACTGAGTGTGTTCAGTCTGCTCTTCCCAGGGTGTGTTACATTGACAGAATGGGGTCAGTCTGCTCGTTAGTGGGTGGGTGTCATTGACAGAGTGGGTTCAGTCCGCCCTTCCCTGGGTGGGTTACATTGACAGAGTGTGGTCAGTCTGCTCTTCGCTGGGTGGTTGACATTTACAGAATGGGGCCAGTCTTCTCTTCCCAGGGTGTGTTACATTGACAGATCGGGGTCAGTCTGCTCTTCCCAGGGTGTGTTACATTGACAGAATGGGGTCAGTCTGCTCGTTAGTGAGTGGGTGTCATTGACAGAGTGGCTTCAGTCTGCTCTTCCCAGGGTGTGTTACATTGACAAACTGGAATCAAACTGTTCTCCCATGGCTGTGTCACATTGTCAGAATGCGGTGAGTCTCCTCTTTCCTTGTTAGTTTCATTGATAGAGTGGGGGAAGTCTGCTATTCGCTGGGTGAGTTACTTTGACAGAGTGGGGTTAGTCTGCCCTGGTGTGTGAGTTTGTTGGACAGAGTGCGGTCAGTCTGCACTTCCCTGGGTGTGTTACATTGACAGAGTAGTGTCAGTCTGCTCTTCCCTGGGTGTGTTACATTGACAGAATGAGGTCAGTCTGCTCTTAACTGGGTGGGTTACATTGACAGAATGCGTTCAGTCTGCTCTTCCCTGGGTGGGTGACCTTGACAGAATGCGGTCCGTCTTCTCGACATTGGGTGGATAACATTGACAGAGTTGGGTCAGTTTGCTCTTTACTGCGTGGGTAACATTGACAGTGTGGGGGTCTGTCTACTCTTCCCTGGGTGGGTAACATTGACAGAGTGGGGTCAGTCTGCTCTTCCCTGGGTGGGTAACATTGACAGAATGCGGTCAGTCTGCTCTTCCCTGGGTGTGTTACATTGACAGATTGGGGTCAGTCTGCTCTTCCCTGTGTGTGTTACATTGACAGAGTGGGGTCAGTCTGCTCTTCCATGTGTGAGTTAAATTGACAGAGTCGGGTCAATCTGCTCTTCCCAGGGTGGGCTACATTGCCAGAGTGCGGTCAGTCTGCTTTTCGCTGGTTGAGTTACTTTGACACAGTGGGGCTAGTCCGCCCTGGTGTGTATGTTTGTTGGACAGAGTGTGGTCAGTCAGCACCTCCCTGGGTGTTTTACATTGACAGAGTGGGGTCAGTCTGCTCTTCCCTGGGTGGGTTACATTGACAGAGTGGGGTCAGTCTGCTCTTCCCTGGGTGTGTTACATTGACAGAATGAGGTCAGTCTGCTCTTAACTGGGTGGGTTACATTGACAGAATGCGGTCAGTCTGCTCTTCCCTGGGTGTGTTAGATTGACCGAGTGCAGTCAGTCTGCTCTTCCCTGGGTGGGTGACCTTGAAAGAATGCAGTCCGTCTTCTCGACATTGGGTGGATAACATTGACAGAGTTGGGTCAGTCTGCTCTTTACTGGGTGGGTAATATTGACAGTGTGGGGTCTGTCTGTTCTTCCCTGCTAGGGTTACATTGACAGAGTGGGGTCGGTCTACTCTTCCCTGGGTGGGTAACATTGACAGAATGCGGTCAGTCTGCTCTTCACTGGGTGTGTTACACTGACAGAGTGCGGTCAGTCTGCTCTTGCCTGTGTGAGTCATATTGACAGATAAGGGTCAGTCTGCTCTTGCCTGTGTGAGTTACATTGACAGATTGGGGTCAGTCTGCTATTGCCTTTGTGAGTTAAATTAACTGATTGGGGTCAGTCTGCTCTTTACTGGGTGTGTTACATTGACAGAATGGGGTCAGTCTGCTCTTCCCCGGATGTGTTATATTGACAGAGTGGGTTTAGTCTGCCCTGGTGTGTAAATTTGTTGGCCTGAGTTGGGTCAGTGAGCTCTTCCCTGGGTGTGTTACATTGACAGATTGGGATCAGTCTGCTCTTCCCTGTGTGCGTTACATTGACAGAGTGGAGTCAGTCTGCTCTTCCCTAGGTGGGCAACATTGCCAGAGTGGGGTCAGTCTGCTTTTCGCTGGTTGAGTTACTTTGACAGAGTGGGGTTAGTCTGCCCTGTTGTTTAAGTGTTTGGACAGAGTGGGGTTAGTCATTTCTTCCCTGGTTGGGTACATTGACAGAGTGCGGTCTGTCTGCTCTTCCCTTGTGTGTTACATTGACAGTGTGGGGTCAATCTGCTCTTCCCTGGGTGTGTTACATTGACAGAGCGGGGTCAGTCTGCTCTTCCCTGGGGGGGGGGGGGGGGGGGGGGTCATTGACGGAGTGCAGTCATTCTGTTCTTCGCTGGGTGTGTTACATTGACAAACTGGGGTCAAACTGTTCTCCCATGGCTGTGTCACATTGTCAGAATGCGGTGAGTCTCCTCTTTCCTTGTTGTGTTACATTGATACAGTGGGGTAAGTCTGCTATTCGCTGGGTGAGTTACTTTGACAGAGTGGTGTCAGTCTGCTCTTCCCTGGGTGTGTTACATTGTCAGAATGCGGTCAGTCTGCTCTTTACTGGGTGTGTTAAATTGACAGAAAGCGGTAGTCTGCTCTTCCCTGGGTGTGCTACATTGACCGAGTGGATTCAGTCTGCTCTTCCCTGGGTGTGTTACATTGAGAGAATTGGGTCAGTCTGCTCTTTACTGATTGGGTGTCATTGACAGAGTGGGGTCAATCTGCGCTTGGCTGGGTGTGTTATATTGACAGTGTGGCGTCAATCTGCCCTTCACTGGGTAGGTTACATTGACAGAGTGTTCTCAGAATGCACTTCCCTGGGTGTATTAGATTGACAGTTTGGGGTCAGTCTGCTCTTGCCTGTGTGAGTTACATTGACAGAGTAGGGTGAGTCTGCTCTTCCCTGGGTGGGTTACATTAACAGAGCGGGGTCAGTCTGCTCTTCCCTGGGTGTGTTACATTGACATGGCGGGGTCAGTCTGCTCTTGCCTGTGTGAGTTACATTGAAAGATTGGGGACAGTCTGCTCTTGCCTGTGTGAGTAAAGTTAACAAAGTGGGGTCAGTCTGCTCTTCCCTGCTTGGGTTAGTTTGACTGAATGGTGTCAGTCAGCTCTTTTCTGTATGTGTTACATTTACAGAGCGGTTTCCGTCTGCTCTTCCCTGGGTGAGTTACATTGACAGAGTGGGGTCAGTCTGCTTTTCCCTGGGTGGGTTACATTAACAGAGCGGGGTCAGTCTGCTCTTCCCTGGGTGTGTTACATTGACATGGCGGGGTCAGTCTGCTCTTCCCTTGGTGTGTTACATTGACAGAGTGGGGTCAATCTGCTAATGCCTGTACCAGTATGTTTGACAGAGTGGGGTTAGTCTGCTCTTCCCTCGGTGGGTTACATTTACAGAGCGCGGTCAGTCTGCTCCTCCCTGGGTGGGTGATATTGACAGAGGGGGGTCAGTCTGCTCTTCCCTGGGTGTGTTACATTGACAGAGTGGGTTGAGTCTGCTCTTCCCTGGGTGTGTTACATTGACAGAGTGGGGTCAGTCTGCTCTTCCCAGGGTGTGTTACATTGACAGAATGTGGTCAGTCTGCGCTACATTGGGTGGATATCATTGACAGGGTGGGGTCTGTCTGCACTACCCTGGATGTCTTACATTGACAGAATCCGATGAGTCTCCTCTTCCCTGGTCGAGTTACATTGACACAGTGGGTTCAGTCTGCTCTTGCCTGTGAGTGTTTCTTTGACTGAGTGTGTTCAGTCTGCTCTTCCCAGGGTGTGTTACATTGACAGAATGGGGTCAGTCTGCTCGTTAGTGGGTGGGTGTCATTGACAGAGTGGGTTCAGTCCGCCCTTCCCTGGGTGGGTTACATTGATAGAGTGTGGTCAGTCTGCTCTTCGCTGGGTGGTTGACATTTACAGAATGGGGCCAGTCTTCTCTTCCCAGGGTGTGTTACATTGACAGATCGGGGTCAGTCTGCTCTTCCCAGGGTGTGTTACATTGACAGAATGGGGTCAGTCTGCTCGTTAGTGAGTGGGTGTCATTGACAGAGTGGCTTCAGTCTGCTCTTCCCAGGGTGTGTTACATTGACAAACTGGAATCAAACTGTTCTCCCATGGCTGTGTCACATTGTCAGAATGCGGTGAGTCTCCTCTTTCCTTGTTAGTTTCATTGATAGAGTGGGGGAAGTCTGCTATTCGCTGGGTGAGTTACTTTGACAGAGTGGGGTTAGTCTGCCCTGGTGTGTGAGTTTGTTGGACAGAGTGCGGTCAGTCTGCACTTCCCTGGGTGTGTTACATTGACAGAGTAGTGTCAGTCTGCTCTTCCCTGGGTGTGTTACATTGACAGAATGAGGTCAGTCTGCTCTTAACTGGGTGGGTTACATTGACAGAATGCGTTCAGTCTGCTCTTCCCTGGGTGTGTTAGATTGACCGAGTGCGGTCAGTCTGCTCTTCCCTGGGTGGGTGACCTTGACAGAATGCGGTCCGTCTTCTCGACATTGGGTGGATAACATTGACAGAGTTGGGTCAGTTTGCTCTTTACTGCGTGGGTAACATTGAGAGTGTGGGGGTCTGTCTACTCTTCCCTGGGTGGGTAACATTGACAGAGTGGGGTCAGTCTGCTCTTCCCTGGGTGTGTTGCATTGACATGGCGGGGTCAGTCTGCTCTTGCCTGTGTGAGTTACATTGAAAGATTGGGGACAGTCTGCTCTTGCCTGTGTGAGTAAAGTTAACAAAGTGGGGTCAGTCTGCTCTTCCCTGCTTGGGTTAGTTTGACTGAATGGTGTCAGTCAGCTCTTCTCTGGGTGTGTTACATTTAGAGAGCGGTTTCCGTCTGCTCTTCCCTGGGTGAGTTACATTGACAGAGTGGGGTCAGTCTGCTTTTCCCTGGGTGGGTTACATTAACAGAGCGGGGTCAGTCTGCTCTTCCCTGGGTGTGTTACATTGACATGGCGGGGTCAGTCTGCTCTTCCCTTGGTGTGTTACATTGACAGAGTGGGGTCAATCTGCTAATGCCTGTACCAGTATGTTTGACAGAGTGGGGTTAGTCTGCTCTTCCCTCGGTGGGTTACATTTACAGAGCGCGGTCAGTCTGCTCCTCCCTGGGTGGGTGATATTGACAGAGGGGGGTCAGTCTGCTCTTCCCTGGGTGTGTTACATTGACAGAGTGGGTTGAGTCTGCTCTTCCCTGGGTGTGTTACATTGACAGAGTGGGGTCAGTCTGCTCTTCCCAGGGTGTGTTACATTGACAGAATGTGGTCAGTCTGCGCTACATTGGGTGGATATCATTGACAGGGTGGGGTCTGTCTGCACTACCCTGGATGTCTTACATTGACAGAATCCGATGAGTCTCCTCTTCCCTGGTCGAGTTACATTGACAGAGTGGGTTCAGTCTGCTCTTGCCTGTGAGTGTTTCTTTGACTGAGTGTGTTCAGTCTGCTCTTCCCAGGGTGTGTTACATTGACAGAATGGGGTCAGTCTGCTCGTTAGTGGGTGGGTGTCATTGACAGAGTGGGTTCAGTCCGCCCTTCCCTGGGTGGGTTACATTGACAGAGTGTGGTCAGTCTGCTCTTCGCTGGGTGGTTGACATTTACAGAATGGGGCCAGTCTTCTCTTCCCAGGGTGTGTTACATTGACAGATCGGGGTCAGTCTGCTCTTCCCAGGGTGTGTTACATTGACAGAATGGGGTCAGTCTGCTCGTTAGTGAGTGGGTGTCATTGACAGAGTGGCTTCAGTCTGCTCTTCCCAGGGTGTGTTACATTGACAAACTGGAATCAAACTGTTCTCCCATGGCTGTGTCACATTGTCAGAATGCGGTGAGTCTCCTCTTTCCTTGTTAGTTTCATTGATAGAGTGGGGGAAGTCTGCTATTCGCTGGGTGAGTTACTTTGACAGAGTGGGGTTAGTCTGCCCTGGTGTGTGAGTTTGTTGGACAGAGTGCGGTCAGTCTGCACTTCCCTGGGTGTGTTACATTGACAGAGTAGTGTCAGTCTGCTCTTCCCTGGGTGTGTTACATTGACAGAATGAGGTCAGTCTGCTCTTAACTGGGTGGGTTACATTGACAGAATGCGTTCAGTCTGCTCTTCCCTGGGTGTGTTAGATTGACCGAGTGCGGTCAGTCTGCTCTTCCCTGGGTGGGTGACCTTGACAGAATGCGGTCCGTCTTCTCGACATTGGGTGGATAACATTGACAGAGTTGGGTCAGTTTGCTCTTTACTGCGTGGGTAACATTGACAGTGTGGGGGTCTGTCTACTCTTCCCTGGGTGGGTAACATTGACAGAGTGGGGTCAGTCTGCTCTTCCCTGGGTGGGTAACATTGACAGAATGCGGTCAGTCTGCTCTTCCCTGGGTGTGTTACATTGACAGATTGGGGTCAGTCTGCTCTTCCCTGTGTGTGTTACATTGACAGAGTGGGGTCAGTCTGCTCTTCCATGTGTGAGTTAAATTGACAGAGTCGGGTCAATCTGCTCTTCCCAGGGTGGGCTACATTGCCAGAGTGCGGTCAGTCTGCTTTTCGCTGGTTGAGTTACTTTGACACAGTGGGGCTAGTCCGCCCTGGTGTGTATGTTTGTTGGACAGAGTGGGGTCAGTCAGCACCTCCCTGGGTGTTTTACATTGACAGAGTGGGGTCAGTCTGCTCTTCCCTGGGTGGGTTATATTGACAGAGTGGGGTCAGTCTGCTCTTCCCTGGGTGTGTTACATTGACAGAATGAGGTCAGTCTGCTCTTAACTGGGTGGGTTACATTGACAGAATGCGGTCAGTCTGCTCTTCCCTGGGTGTGTTAGATTGACCGAGTGCAGTCAGTCTGCTCTTCCCTGGGTGGGTGACCTTGAAAGAATGCAGTCCGTCTTCTCGACATTGGGTGGATAACATGGACAGAGTTGGGTCAGTCTGCTCTTTACTGGGTGGGTAATATTGACAGTGTGGGGTCTGTCTGTTCTTCCCTGCTAGGGTTACATTGACAGAGTGGGGTCGGTCTACTCTTCCCTGGGTGGGTAACATTGACAGAATGCGGTCAGTCTGCTCTTCACTGGGTGTATTACATTGAGAGAATTGGGTCCGTCTGCTCTTTACTGGTTGGGTGTCATTGACAGAGTGGGGTCAGTCTGCTCTTTTTGGGTGTGTTATACTGTCAGAGTGGGGTCAATCTGCTCTTCACTGGGTAGGTTACATAGACAGAGAGTTCTCAGAATCCGCTTCCCTGGGTGTATTAGATTGACAGATTGGGGTCAGTCTGCTCTTGCCTGTGTGAGTTACATTGACAGATGGGGTCAGTCTGCTCTTCCCTGGGTTTGTTACACTGACAGAGTGAGGTCAGTCTGCTCATCCCTGGGTGTGTTACATGAACAGAGTGGGGTCTGTCTTCTCTTCCCTGGGTGGGTGACATTGACAGAGTGGGGTCAGTCTGCTCTTGGCTGGGAGTGTTACATTGACAGAGTGGGGACAATGTGCTCTTCCCTGGGTGTGTTACACTGACAGAGTGCGGTCAGTCTGCTCTTGCCTGTGTGAGTAATATTGACAGATAAGGGTCAGTCTGCTCTTGCCTGTGTGAGTTACATTGACAGATTGGGGTCAGTCTGCTATTGCCTTTGTGAGTTAAATTAACTGATTGGAGTCAGTCTGCTCTTCCCTGGGTGTGTTAAATTGACAGAATGGGGTCAGTCTGCTCTTCCCCGGATGTGTTATATTGACAGAGTGGGTTTAGTCTGCCCTGGTGTGTAATTTTGTTGGCCTGAGTTGGGTCAGTGAGCTCTTCCCTGGGTGTGTTACATTGACAGATTGGGATCAGTCTGCTCTTCCCTGTGTGCGTTATATTGACAGAGTGGGGTCAGTCTGCTCTTCCCTAGGTGGGTTACATTAACAGAGCGGGGTCAGTCTGCTCTTCTCTGGGTGTGTTACATTGACATGGCGGGGTCAGTCTGCTCTTCCCTTGGTGTGTTACATTGACAGAGTGGGGTCAATCTGCTAATGCCTGTACCAGTATGTTTGACAGAGTGGGGTTAGTCTGCTCTTCCCTCGGTGGGTTACATTTACAGAGCGCGGTCAGTCTGCTCCTCCCTGGGTGGGTGATATTGACAGAGGGGGGTCAGTCTGCTCTTCCCTGGGTGTGTTACATTGACAGAGTGGGTTGAGTCTGCTCTTCCCTGGGTGTGTTACATTGTCAGAGTGGGGTCAGTCTGCTCTTCCCAGGGTGTGTTACATTGACAGAGTGGGTTGAGTCTGCTCTTCCCTGGGTGTGTTACATTGACAGAGTGGGGTCAGTCTGCTCTTCCCAGGGTGTGTTACATTGACAGAATGTGGTCAGTCTGCGCTACATTGGGTGGATATCATTGACAGGGTGGGGTCTGTCTGCACTACCCTGGATGTCTTACATTGACAGAATCCGATGAGTCTCCTCTTCCCTGGTCGAGTTACATTGACACAGTGGGTTCAGTCTGCTCTTGCCTGTGAGTGTTTCTTTGACTGAGTGTGTTCAGTCTGCTCTTCCCAGGGTGTGTTACATTGACAGAATGGGGTCAGTCTGCTCGTTAGTGGGTGGGTGTCATTGACAGAGTGGGTTCAGTCCGCCCTTCCCTGGGTGGGTTACATTGACAGAGTGTGGTCAGTCTGCTCTTCGCTGGGTGGTTGACATTTACAGAATGGGGCCAGTCTTCTCTTCCCAGGGTGTGTTACATTGACAGATCGGGGTCAGTCTGCTCTTCCCAGGGTGTGTTACATTGACAGAATGGGGTCAGTCTGCTCGTTAGTGAGTGGGTGTCATTGACAGAGTGGCTTCAGTCTGCTCTTCCCAGGGTGTGTTACATTGACAAACTGGAATCAAACTGTTCTCCCATGGCTGTGTCACATTGTCAGAATGCGGTGAGTCTCCTCTTTCCTTGTTAGTTTCATTGATAGAGTGGGGGAAGTCTGCTATTCGCTGGGTGAGTTACTTTGACAGAGTGGGGTTAGTCTGCCCTGGTGTGTGAGTTTGTTGGACAGAGTGCGGTCAGTCTGCACTTCCCTGGGTGTGTTACATTGACAGAGTAGTGTCAGTCTGCTCTTCCCTGGGTGTGTTACATTGACAGAATGAGGTCAGTCTGCTCTTAACTGGGTGGGTTACATTGACAGAATGCGTTCAGTCTGCTCTTCCCTGGGTGTGTTAGATTGACCGAGTGCGGTCAGTCTGCTCTTCCCTGGGTGGGTGACCTTGACAGAATGCGGTCCGTCTTCTCGACATTGGGTGGATAACATTGACAGAGTTGGGTCAGTTTGCTCTTTACTGCGTGGGTAACATTGACAGTGTGGGGGTCTGTCTACTCTTCCCTGGGTGGGTAACATTGACAGAGTGGGGTCAGTCTGCTCTTCCCTGGGTGGGTAACATTGACAGAATGCGGTCAGTCTGCTCTTCCCTGGGTGTGTTACATTGACAGATTGGGGTCAGTCTGCTCTTCCCTGTGTGTGTTACATTGACAGAGTCGGGTCAATCTGCTCTTCCCAGGGTGGGCTACATTGCCAGAGTGCGGTCAGTCTGCTTTTCGCTGGTTGAGTTACTTTGACACAGTGGGGCTAGTCCGCCCTGGTGTGTATGTTTGTTGGACAGAGTGGGGTCAGTCAGCACCTCCCTGGGTGTTTTACATTGACAGAGTGGGGTCAGTCTGCTCTTCCCTGGGTGGGTTACATTGACAGAGTGGGGTCAGTCTGCTCTTCCCTGGGTGTGTTACATTGACAGAATGAGGTCAGTCTGCTCTTAACTGGGTGGGTTACATTGACAGAATGCGGTCAGTCTGCTCTTCCCTGGGTGTGTTAGATTGACCGAGTGCAGTCAGTCTGCTCTTCCCTGGGTGGGTGACCTTGAAAGAATGCAGTCCGTCTTCTTGACATTGGGTGGATAACATTGACAGAGTTGGGTCAGTCTGCTCTTTACTGGGTGGGTAATATTGACAGTGTGGGGTCTGTCTGTTCTTCCCTGCTAGGGTTACATTGACAGAGTGGGGTCGGTCTACTCTTCCCTGGGTGGGTAACATTGACAGAATGCGGTCAGTCTGCTCTTCACTGGGTGTATTACATTGAGAGAATTGGGTCCGTCTGCTCTTTACTGGTTGGGTGTCATTGACAGAGTGGGGTCAGTCTGCTCTTTTTGGGTGTGTTATACTGTCAGAGTGGGGTCAATCTGCTCTTCACTGGGTAGGTTACATAGACAGAGAGTTCTCAGAATCCGCTTCCCTGGGTGTATTAGATTGACAGATTGGGGTCAGTCTGCTCTTGCCTGTGTGAGTTACATTGACAGATGGGGTCAGTCTGCTCTTCCCTGGGTTTGTTACACTGACAGAGTGAGGTCAGTCTGCTCATCCCTGGGTGTGTTACATGAACAGAGTGGGGTCTGTCTTCTCTTCCCTGGGTGGGTGACATTGACAGAGTGGGCTCAGTCTGCTCTTGGCTGGGATTGTTACATTGACAGAGTGGGGTCAATGTGCTCTTCCCTGGGTGTTGTACATTGAGAGGTTTGTGTCAGTCTGCTCTTTACTGTTTGGGTGTCATTGACAGAGTGGGGTCAGTCTGCTCTTGGCTGGGAGTGTTACATTGACAGAGTGGGGTCAATGTGCTCTTCCCTGGGTGTGTTACACTGACAGAGTGCGGTCAGTCTGCTCTTGCCTGTGTGAGTAATATTGACAGATAAGGGTCAGTCTGCTCTTGCCTGTGTGAGTTACATTGACAGATTGGGGTCAGTCTGCTATTGCCTTTGTGAGTTAAATTAACTGATTGGGGTCAGTCTGCTCTTCCCTGGGTGGGTTACATTGACAGAGTGGGGTCAGTCTACTCTTCCCTGGGTTTGTTACGCAGACAGAGTGAGGTAAGTCAGCTCTTCCCTGGGTGGGTTACCTTAACAGAGTGGGGTCAGTCTGCTCTTCCCTGGGTGTGTTACATTAACAGAGTGGTGTCAGTCTTCTCTTCCCTGGGTGGGTGACATTGACAGAGTGGGGTCAGTCTGCTCTTCCCTGGATGTGCTACATTGACAGAATGAGGTCAGTCTGCTCTTCCCTGGGTGTTGTACATTGAGAGGTTTGTGTCAATCTGCTCTTTACTGGTTGGGTGTCATTGACAGAGTGTGGTCAGTCTGCTCTTGGCTGGGAGTGTTACATTGACAGAGAGGGGTCAATGTGCTCTTCCCTGGGTGTGTTACACTGACAGAGTGCGGTCAGTCTGCTCTTGCCTGTGTGAGTAATATTGACAGATAAGGGTCAGTCTGCTCTTGCCTGTGTGAGTTACATTGACAGATTGGCGTCAGTCTGCTATTGCCTTTGTAAGTTAAATTAACTGATTGGGGTCAGTCTGCTCTTCCCCGGATGTGTTATATTGACAGAGTGGGTTTAGTCTGCCCTGGTGTGTAAATTTGTTGGCCTGAGTTGGGTCAGTGAGCTCTTCCCTGGGTGTGTTACATTGACAGATTGGGATCAGTCTGCTCTTCCCTGTGTGCGTTACATTGACAGAGTGGAGTCAGTCTGCTCTTCCCTAGGTGGGCAACATTGCCCGAGTGGGGTCAGTCTGCTTTTCGCTGGTTGAGTTACTTTAACAGAGTGGGGTTAGTCTGCCCTGTTGTGTAAGTGTTTGGACAGAGTGGGGTTAGTCATTTCTTCCCTGGTTGGGTACATTGACAGAGTGCGGTCTGTCTGCTCTTCCCTTGTGTGTTACATTGACAGTGTGGGGTCAATCTGCTCTTCCCTGGGTGTGTTACATTGAAAGAGTGGGGTCAGACTTCTCTTCCCTGGGTGGGTGACATTGACAGAGTGGGGTCAGTCTGCTCTTCCCTGGATGTGCTACATTGACAGAATGGGGTCAGTCTGCTCTTCCCTGGTTGTGTTACATTGCCAGAGTGGGGTCAAACTGTTCTCCCATGGCTGTGTCACATTGTCAGAATGCGGTGAGTCTCCTCTTTCCTTGTTGTGTTACATTGATACAGTGGGGTAAGTCTGCTATTAGCTGGGTGAGTTACTTTGATAGAGTGGGTTTAGTCTGCCCTGGTGTGCAAGTACGTTGGACAGAGTGGGGTCAATCTGGTCTTCCCTGGGTGTGTTAAATTGACAGAATGTGATCAGTCTGCTCTTCCCTGGGGGGGGGGGGTCATTGACGGAGTGCAGTCATTCTGTTCATCGCTGGGTGTGTTACATCGACAAACTGGGGTCAAACTGTTCTCCCATGGCTGTGTCACATTGTCAGAATGCGGTGAGTCTCCTCTTTCCTTGTTGTGTTACTTTGATACAGTGGGGTAAGTCTGCTATTCGCTGGGTGAGTTACTTTGACAGAGTGGTGTCAGTCTGCTCTTCCCTGGGTGTGTTACATTGTCAGAATGGGGTCAGTCTGCTCTTTACTGGGTGTGTTAAATTGACAGAAAGCGGTCAGTCTGCTCTTCCCTGGGTGTGCTACATTGACCGAGTGGATTCAGTCTGCTCTTCCCTGGGTGTGTTACATTGAGAGAATTGGGTCAGTCTGCTCTTTACTGATTGGGTGTCATTGACAGAGTGGGGTCAATCTGCGCTTGGCTGTCTGTGTTATATTGACAGTGTGGCGTCAATCTGCCCTTCACTGGGTAGGTTACATTGACAGAGTGTTCTCAGAATGCACTTCCCTGGGTGTATTTGATTGACAGTTTGGGGTCAGTCTGCTCTTGCCTGTGTGAGTTACATTGACAGAGTAGGGTCAGTCTGCTCTTCCCTGGGTGGGTGACATTGACAGAGTGGGGTCAGTCTGCTCTTGCCTGTGTGAGTTACATTGAAAGATTGGGGACAGTCTGCCCTTGCCTGTGTGAGTAAAGTTAACAAAGTGGGGTCAGTCTGCTCTTCCCTGCTTGGGTTAGTTTGACTGAATGGTGTCAGTCAGCTCTTCTCTGGGTGTGTTACATTTACAGAGCGGTTTCCGTCTGCTCTTCCCTGGGTGAGTTACATTGACAGAGTGGGGTCAGTCTGCTTTTCCCTGGGTGGGTTACATTAACAGAGCGGGGTCAGTCTGCTCTTCCCTGGGTGTGTTACATTGACATGGCGGGGTCAGTCTGCTCTTCCCTTGGTGTGTTACATTGACAGAGTGGGGTCAATCTGCTAATGCCTGTATCAGTATGTTTGACAGAGTGGGGTTAGTCTGCTCTTCCCTCGGTGGGTTACATTTACAGAGCGCGGTCAGTCTGCTCCTCCCTGGGTGGGTGATATTGACAGAGGGGGGTCAGTCTGCTCTTCCCTGGGTGTGTTACATTGACAGAGTGGGGTCAGTCTGCTCTTCCATGTGTGAGTTAAATTGACAGAGTCGGGTCAATCTGCTCTTCCCAGGGTGGGCTACATTGCCAGAGTGCGGTCAGTCTGCTTTTCGCTTGTTGAGTTACTTTGACATAGTGGGGCTAGTCTGCCCTGGTGTGTATGTTTGTTGGACAGAGTGGGGTCAGTCAGCACCTCCCTGGGTGTTTTACATTGACAGAGTGGGGTCAGTCTGCTCTTCCCTGGGTGGGTTACATTGACAGAGTGGGGTCAGTCTGCTCTTCCCTGGGTTTGTTACACAGACAGAGTGAGGTCAGTCAGCTCTTCCCTGGGTGGGTTACTTAAACAGAGTGGGGTCAGTCTGCTCTTCCCTGGGTGTGTTACATTAACAGAGTGGTGTCAGTCTTCTCTTCCCTGGGTGGGTGACATTGACAGAGTGGGGTCAGTCTGCTCTTCCCTGGATGTGCTACATTGACAGAATGCGGTCAGTCTGCTCTTCCCTGGGTGTTGTACATTGAGAGGTTTGTGTCAGTCTGCTCTTTACTGGTTGGGTGTCATTGACAGAGTGGGGTCAGTCTGCTCTTGGCTGGGAGTGTTACATTGACAGAGTGGGGTCAATGTGCTCTTCCCTGGGTGTGTTACACTGACAGAGTGCGGTCAGTCTGCTCTTGCCTGTGTGAGTAATATTGACAGATAAGGGTCAGTCTGCTCTTGCCTGTGTGAGTTACATTGACAGATTGGGGTCAGTCTGCTATTGCCTTTGTGAGTTAAATTAACTGATTGGAGTCAGTCTGCTCTTCCCTGGGTGTGTTACATTGACAGAATGGGGTCAGTCTGCTCTTCCCCGGATGTGTTAAATTGACAGAGTGGGTTTAGTCTGCCCTGGTGTTTAAATTTGTTGGCCTGAGTTGGGTCAGTGAGCTCTTCCCTGGGTGTGTTACATTGACAGATTGGGATCAGTCTGCTCTTCCCTGTGTGCGTTACATTGCCAGAGTGGGGTCAGTCTGCTTTTCGCTGGTTGAGTTACTTTGACAGAGTGGGGTTAGTCTGCCCTGTTGTGTAAGTGTTTGGACAGAGTGGGGTTAGTCATTTCTTCCCTGGTTGGGTACATTGACAGAGTGCGGTCTGTCTGCTCTTCCCTTGTGTGTTACATTGACAGTGTGGGGTCAGTCTGCTCTTCCCTGGGTTGTTGCATTGACCGAGTGGGTTCAGTCTGCTCTTGGCTGGGTGGGTTACATTGACAGAGTGAGGACAGTCTGCTCTTCCCTGTGAGGTTAACATTGACAGATTCGGGTCAGCCTGCTTTTCCCAGGTTGGGTACATTCACAGAGTGGAGTAACTCTGGTCCTCCCTTGGGTGTTACATTGACAGAGAAAGGTCAGTCTGCTCTTCCCTGGGTGTGTTACATTGACAGAGTCGGGTCAGTCTGCTTTCCCCGGGTGCGTTACAGTGACAGAGTGAGGTCAGTCTTCTCTTCCCTGGGTGTGTTACATTGACAGATTGGGGTCAGTCTGCTCTTCCCTGGGTGTGCTACATTGATAGATTTGGGTCAGTCTGCTCTTCCCTGCGTGGGTTACATTGATAGTGTCCGGTCAGTCTGCTCTTCCCTGGGTGTGTTACATTGACAGAGTGGAGTCAGTTTGCCTTTGCCTGGGTGTGATACATTGACAGAGTGGGGTCAGTCTTCTCTTCTCTGGGTGTGTTACATTGATAGATTGGGGTCAGTTTGCTCTTGTCTATGTAAGTTAAATTGACAGAGTGAGGTCATTCTGCTCTTCCCTGGGGGAGCTACATTGACAGAGTGGTGTCAGTCTGCTCTTTCCTCGGTGGGAAAAATTGAGAGAGTGGGGTCAGTCTGCTCTTCCCTGGGTGTGTTCGATTGACAGAGTGGGGTCAGTCTGCTCTTCCCTGGGTGAGTTACATTGACAGAGTGGAGTCAGTCTGCTCTTGAATATGTGTGTTGCATTCGCCGAGTGGGGACAGTCCACACTTCACTGGGTGAGTTCCAAGGACAGAGAGGGGTCAGTCTGCTCTTCCCTGGGTGTGTTCAATTGACAGAGTTGGGCCAGTCTGCACTTCCCTGGGTGGGTAACATTGACAAAGTGGGGTCAGTCTGCTCTTCTCTGGTGTGTTACATTGACAGAGTGGTGTCAGTCTGCTCTTCCCTGGTTGGGTACATTGACAGAGTTGGGTCAGTCTGGTCTTCCCCGGGTGTGTTATATTGACAGAGTGGGGTCCCTCCGCTCTTCCCTGGGTGTGTTACATTAACACAGTGGGATCAGTCTTCACTTCCCTGGGTAGGTTACATTGCCAGAGTGGGTTCAGTCTGCTCTTCCGCTGGGTGAGCGACATTGATAGATTTGGGTCAGTCTGCTCTTCCCTGGGTGGGTAAAATTGACAGAGTGTGGTCAGTCTGCTCTTCCCTGGGTGTGTTACATTGACAGAGTGGGGTCAGTCTGCTATTCCCTGGGTGTGTTACATTGACAGATTGGGGTAAGTTTGCTCTTGCCTGTGTAAGTTAAATTGACAGAGTGAGGTCAGTCTGCTCTTCCCTAAGTGTGTTACATTGACAGAGTGGGGTCAGTCTGCTTTTCCCTGGGTGGGTACATTGACAGAGTGGGGTCAGTCTGCTCTTCCCTGGGTGTGCTACATTGATAGATTTGGGTCAGTCTGCTCTTCCCTGGGTGGGTAAAATTGACAGAGTGTGGTCAGTCTGCTCTTCCCTGGGTGTGTTACATTGACAGAGTGGGGTCAGTCTGCTATTCCCTGGGTGTGTTACATTGACAGATTGGGGTAAGTTTGCTCTTGCCTGTGTAAGTTAAATTGACAGAGTGAGGTCAGTCTGCTCTTCCCTGAGTGTGTTACATTGACAGAGTGGGGTCAGTCTGCTTTTCCCTGGGTGGGTACATTGACAGAGTGGGGTCAGTCTGCTCTTCCCTGGGTGTGCTACATTGATAGATTTGGGTCAGTCTGCTCTTCCCTGGGTGGGTAAAATTGACAGAGTGTGGTCAGTCTGCTCTTCCCTGGATGTGTTACATTGACAGAGTGGGTTCCCTCTGCTCTTCCCTGGGTGTGTTACATTAACACAGTGGGATCAGTCTTCACTTCCCTGGGTAGGTTACATTGCCAGAGTGGGTTCAGTCTGCTCTTCCCTGGGTGAGCGACATTGATAGATTTGTGTCAGTCTGCTCTTCCCTGGGTGGGTAAAATTGACAGAGTGTGGTCAGTCTGCTCTTCCCTGGGTGTGTTACATTGACAGAGTGGGGTCAGTCTGCTATTCCCTGGGTGTGTTACATTGACAGATTGGGGTAAGTTTGCTCTTGCCTGTGTAAGTTAAATTGACAGAGTGAGGTCAGTCTGCTCTTCCCTGAGTGTGTTACTTTGACAGAGTGGGGTCAGTCTGCTTTTCCCTGGGTGGGTACATTGACAGAGTGGGGTCAGTCTGCTCTTCCCTGGATGTGCTACATTGATAGATTTGGGTCAGTCTGCTCTTCCCTGGGTGGGTAAAATTGACAGAGTGTGGTCAGTCTGCTCTTCCCTGGGTGTGTTACATTGACAGAGTGGGGTCAGTCTGCTATTCCCTGGGTGTGTTACATTGACAGATTGGGGTAAGTTTGCTCTTGCCTGTGTAAGTTAAATTGACAGAGAGAGTTCAGTCTGCTCTTCCCTGAGTGTGTTACATTGACAGAGTGGGGTCAGTCTGCTTTTCCCTGGGTGGGTACATTGACAGAGTGGGGTCAGTCTGCTCTTCCCTGGGTGTGTTATATTGACCGAGTGGAGTCAGTCTGCTCTCGAATATGTGTGTTGCATTCGCCGAGTGGGGACAGTCCACACTTCACTGGGTGAGTTTCAAGGACAGAGAGGGGTCAGTCTGCTCTTCCCTGGGTGTGTTCAATTGACAGAGTTGGGCCAGTCTGATCTTCACTGGGTGGGTAACATTGACAGAGTAGGGTGAGTCTGCTCTTCCCTGGGTGTGTTAGATTGACAGAATGAAAGAGTGGGGTCAGTCTGCTATTCTCGGGTGGGTTACATTGACAGTTTGGGGTCAGTCTGCTCTTTGCTGGGTGTGTTACATTGACAGAGCGGGGTCAGTCTGGTCTTCTCTGAGTTTACTAATGGACAGAATGGGGTCAGTCTGCTCTTCTCTGGGTGTGTTATATTAACAGAGTGGAGTCAATCTGCTCTTTCCTGGGTAGGTTACATTGACAGAGTGTTGTCAGTGTACTCTTCCCTGTTTGTAATAGATTGCCAGATTGGGGTCAGTCTGCTATTTCCTGTGTGAGTTACATTGACAGAGTGGGGTCTGTCTGCTCTTACCTGGGTGGGTTACATTGACAGAGTGGGGTCTGTCTGCTCTTCCCTGGGTGGCTGACATTGACAGAATGGGATCAGTCTGCACTTCCCTGGGTAGGTTACATTGACAGAGTGGGGTCAGTCTGCTCTTCCCTCGGAGGGTAACATTGTCAAATTGGTTCAGTCTGCTCTTCCCTGGGTGTGTTACATTGACAGTGGGTGATCAGTCTGCACTTCCCTGGGCAGGTAACATTGACAGAGTGAGGTCAGTCTGCTCTTCCTTGGGTGAGCTACATTGCCAGAGTGGGGTCAGTCTGCTCTTCACTGGGTGAGCTACCTTGCCAGAGTGGGTTCAGTCTGCTCTTCCCTGGGGGAGCTACATTGACAGAGTGGGGTCAGTCTGCTCTTCCCTGGGTGCGTTCGATTGACAGAGTGGGGTCAGTCTGCTCTTCCCTGGGTGAGTTACATTGACAGAGTGGAGTCAGTCTGCTCTTGAATATGTGTGTTGCATTCGCCGAGTTGGGACAGTCCACACTTCACTGGGTGAGTTCCAAGGACAGAGAGGGGTCAGTCTGCTCTTCCCTGGGTGTGTTCAATTGACAGAGATGGGCCAGTCTGCACTTCCCTGGGTGGGTAACATTGACAGAGTGGGGTCAGTCTGCTCTTCTCTGGTGTGTTACATTGACAGAGTGGTGTCAGTCTGCTCTTCCCTGGTTGGGTACATTGACAGAGTTGGGTCAGTCTGGTCTTCCCCGGGTGTGTTACATTAACACAGTGGGATCAGTCTTCACTTCCCTGGGTAGGTTACATTGCCAGAGTGGGTTCAGTCTGCTCTTCCCTGGGTGAGCGACATTGATCGATTTGGGTCAGTCTGCTCTTCCCTGGGTGGGTAAAATTAACAGAGTGTGGTCAGTCTGCTCTTCCCTGGGTGTGTTACATTGACAGAGTGGGGTCAGTCTGCTATTCCCTGGGTGTGTTACATTGACAGATTGGGGTAAGTTTGCTCTTTACTGGGTGTGTTAAATTGACAGAAAGCGGTCAGTCTGCTCTTCCCTGGGTGTGCTACATTGACCGAGTGGATTCAGTCTGCTCTTCCCTGGGTGTGTTACATTGAGAGAATTGGGTCAGTCTGCTCTTTACTGATTGGGTGTCATTGACAGAGTGGGGTCAATCTGCGCTTGGCTGTCTGTGTTATATTGACAGTGTGGCGTCAATCTGCCCTTCACTGGGTAGGTTACATTGACAGAGTGTTCTCAGAATGCACTTCCCTGGGTGTATTTGATTGACAGTTTGGGGTCAGTCTGCTCTTGCCTGTGTGAGTTACATTGACAGAGTAGGGTCAGTCTGCTCTTCCCTGGGTGGGTGACATTGACAGAGTGGGGTCAGTCTGCTCTTGCCTGTGTGAGTTACATTGAAAGATTGGGGACAGTCTGCCCTTGCCTGTGTGAGTAAAGTTAACAAAGTGGGGTCAGTCTGCTCTTCCCTGCTTGGGTTAGTTTGACTGAATGGTGTCAGTCAGCTCTTCTCTGGGTGTGTTACATTTAGAGAGCGGTTTCCGTCTGCTCTTCCCTGGGTGAGTTACATTGACAGAGTGGGGTCAGTCTGCTTTTCCCTGGGTGGGTTACATTAACAGAGCGGGGTCAGTCTGCTCTTCCCTGGGTGTGTTACATTGACATGGCGGGGTCAGTCTGCTCTTCCCTTGGTGTGTTACATTGACAGAGTGGGGTCAATCTGCTAATGCCTGTATCAGTATGTTTGACAGAGTGGGGTTAGTCTGCTCTTCCCTCGGTGGGTTACATTTACAGAGCGCGGTCAGTCTGCTCCTCCCTGGGTGGGTGATATTGACAGAGTGGGGTCAGTCTGCTCTTCCCTGGGTGTGTTACATTGACAGAGTAGGTTGAGTCTGCACTTCCCTGGGTGTGTTACATTGACAGAGTGGGATCTGTATGCTCTTCCCTTGGTGAGCTACATTGCCAGACTGTAGTCAGTCTGTTCTTCACTGGGTGAGCTACCTTGCCAGAGTGGGTTCAGTCTGCTCTTCCCTGGGTGAGCTACATTGCCAGAGTGGGGTCAGTCTGCTCTTATCTGGGTGAGCTACCTTGCCAGAGTGGGTTCAGTCTGATCTTCCCTGGGTGAGCTACATTGGCAGAATGGGGTCAGTCTGCTCTTCCCTGGGTGTGTTACATTGACAGAGTGGGATCAGTCTGCTCTTCCCTGGGTGTGTAACATTGACAGAGTGGGGTCAGTCTGCTCTTTGCTGGGTGTGTTACATTGTCAGTGTGGGGTCAGTCTGCTCTTCCCTGGGTGGGTTACATTGACAGAGTGGGGTCAGTCTGCTCTTCCCTGGGTGTGTTACATTAACACAGTGGGGTCAGTCTGCTCTTCCCTGGATGGGTTACATTGACAGAATGTTGTCAGTGTGCACTTATCTGGGTGTGCTATTTTGACAAAGTGGGGTCAGTCTGCTCTTCCCTGGGTGTGTTACATTGACAGAGTGGGGTCAGTCTGCTCTTCCCTGGGTGTGTTACATTAACACAGTGGGGTCAGTCTGCTCTTCCCTGGGTGTGTTACATTAACACAGTGGGGTCAGTCTGCTCTTCCCTGGGTGGGTTACATTGACAGAATGTTGTCAGTGTGCACCTATCTGGGTGTGTAATTTTTGACAGAGTGGGATCAGTCTGCTCTTCCCTGGGTGTGTAACATTGTCAGAGTTGGGTCAGTCTGCTCTTCCCTGGGTGTGTTACATTGACAGACTGGGGTCAGTCTACTCCTCCCTGCGTGGGTTTAATTGACAGAGTCCGGTCAGTCTGCTATTCACTGGGTGGGTTACTTTGACAGAGTGGGTTTAGTCTGCTCTTGCCTATGAGAGTTAGTTTGTCAGAGTGGCTTGAGTCTGCTCTTAGATTCATAATCATTGTGATGTACATTTTGGAAACAGACGCTTCGGTCGAACCTGTGCACAGTGACCAGATATACCCACCCAATCTAGTCCCACCTGCCCGCACCCGACCCATATCCCTCCAAACCCTTCCTATTCATATACCCATACCAATGCCTCTTATATTTTGCAATTGTACCAGCCGACACCATATCCTCTGGCAGCTCATTCCATACACATACCACCCTCTGCGTGAAGAGGTTGCCCCTTAGGTCTCTTTTATGTCTTTCCACTCTCACCCTAAACCTATGCCCTCCAGTTCTGGACTCCCCAACCCCAGGGAAAAGACTTTGCCTATATATCCTATCCATGGCCCTCATAATTTTGAAAATCTCTGTGTCATCCCTCCTCCTCCAACGCTCCAGGGAAAACAGCCCCAGCCTGTTCAGTCTGTCCCTGTATCTCAGATCCTCTAACCCTGGCAACATCCTTGTAAATCTTTTCTGAACCCTTTCAAGTTTCACAACATCTTTCTGATAGGAAGGAGACCAGAATTGCACGCAATAGTCCAACAGTGGCCCAACCAATGTCCTGTGCAGTTGCAACATGACCTCCCAACTCCTCTACTCAATACTCTGACCAATAAAGGAAAGCATACCAAACGCCTTCTTCACTATCCTATCTACCTGCGACCCACTTTCACCGAGCTATGAACCTGCACTCCAAGGTCTCTTTGTTCAGCAACACTCCCTAGGATCTTACCATTAAGTGTATAAGTCCTGATAAGATTTGCTTTCCCAAAATGAAGCACCTCACATTTGTCTGAATTAAACTCCATCTGCCACTTCTCAGCCCATTGGCCCATCTGGTCCAAATCCTGTTGTAATCTGAGGTAACCGTCTTCGCTGTTCACTACACCTCCAGTTTTGGCGTCATCTGCAAACTTACTAACTGTACCTCTTATGCTCGCATCCAAATCATTTATGTAAATGACAAAAACTAGAGGACCCAGCACCGATCCTTGTGGAATTCCACTGGTCACAGGCCTCCAGTCTGAAAAAACAACCCTCCACTACCACCCTTTGAGCCAGTTCTGTATCCAAATGGCTAGTTCTCCCTGTATTACATGAGCTCTAACCTTGCTAACCAGTCTCCCATGGGGAACCTTGTCGAAGGCCTTACTGAAGTCCATATAGATCACATCTACTGCTCTGCCCTCATAAATCTTCTTTGTTACTTCCTCGAAACACTCAATCAAGTTTGTGAGTTTCTCATGCAGAAAGCCACATTGACAATCCCGAATCAGTCCTTGCCTTTCCAAATACATGTACATCCTGTCCCTCAGGATTCCCTCCAACAACTTGCTCACCACTGAGGTCAGGCTCACCGGTCTATAGTTCCCTGGCTTGTCTTTACCGCCTTTCTTAAACAGTGGCACCACGTTTGCCAACCTCCAGTCTTCCGGCACCTCATCTGTGACTATCGATGATACCAGTATCTCAGCAAGAGGCCCAGCAATCACTTCTCTAGCTTCCCACAGAGTTCTCGGGTACACCTGATCAGGTCCTGGGGATTCATCCACCTTTAACCATTTCAAGACATCCAGCACTTCCTCCTCTGTAATCTGGACATTTTGCAAGGTGTCACCATCTATTTCCCTACAGTCTATATCTTCCATATCCTTTTCCACAGTAAATACTGATGCAAAATATACGTTTATTATCTACCCCATTTTCTGTGGCTCCACACAAAGGCCGCCTTGCTGATCTTTGAGGGGCCCTATTCTCTCCCTCGTTACCCTTTTGTCCTTAATATATTTGTAAAAACCCTTTGGATGCTCCTTAATTCTATTTGCCAAAGCTACCTCATGTCCCCGTTTTGCCCTCTTCTGAGGATCCACTCTATCGATCCTGTCTATACCCTACATATGCTTCCTTCTTTTTCTTCACCAAACTCTCAATTTCTTTCGTCATCCAGCATTCCCTATACCTACCAGCCTTTCCTTTCACCCTGATAGGAATATATTTTCTCTGGATTCTTGTTGTCTCATTTCTGAAGACTTCCCATTTTCCAGCTGTCCCTTTACCTGCAAAGATCTGCCTCAAAACACCTTGCAAAAGTTCTTGCCTAATACCGTCAAAGTTGGCCTTTCTCCAATTTAGAACTTCAACTTTTAGATCCGGTCTATCCTTTTCGATCACTATTTTAAAATGAATAGAATTATTGTCGCTGGGCTGAAAGTGCTCCCCCACTGCCACCTCGGTCACCTGCCCTGCCTTATTTCCCAAGAGTAGGTCAAGTTTTGCACCTTCTCTCGTAGGTGCATCCACATACTGAATCAGAAAATTGTCTTGTACACACTTAAGAAATTCTAAACCTTTAACACTATGGCATCCATTCCCATGATTCAATCTTTCTCTTTGTTTTTGGAAATATCCACTGACCTGACCCCTGCTCCCATCTCACCTCTGTCAGTTTACACCGCTATCCATAATCGTATTCATATGATTGGCCAGGACACTGGTCCCAGCACTGTTCTAGTGGAATCCATACAATGGGATAACTCACTTTTCCTGAATACTGAATCAAAACCATTTCTTCTGAGAGTGTTGTTTGATTTTGAAATCTTCCTGCAAGCATTTGGGATGGCTCAGTATCTCTGCATGTGATACCTTTTGTTCTGTGGGTGGAGCTGTTTACCTCTGCCACTTTCTGTTGCTGCTGCCCTGAGATCCTGGGCCCACAGAATTCTCCACTCTTGAGAGAAGAGTAGAAAGATGATGTAGCACAGACCAGGAATGGAGACAGGGATTTTCCAGATCTCTGTGAGACTCAGTAACATTCCATATGTGTAATCCTCATGACGTCAGTTTAATTTGTGAATCTGTCTATTTCTATGTCTCCTGTAGCTGCTCGGAATTCCTGACTTAGCAGTGGGAGGGGAAATTGAAGTCTTTAAAGAGCATCTCCTCCCATGGGTTTGAAGATGCCCTCCAATGCATCGTATCCACGTCCCGCACTTCTTTCCTCGAGCCCCACCCCTCCAACCGCAACAAGGACAGAACCCCACTGGTCGTCACCTTCTACCCCACCAAGCTCTGTATAAATTGCATCATCCGCCGACATTTCCACCACCTACAACTGGATCGCACCATCAGGGATATATTTCCCTCCAAACTCCTATCCCCTTTTGCGTAAAGGCCATTCCCTCCATGACTACCTGTTCAGGTCCATGTCTCCTAACAAGCCACCCTTCCCTCCTGTCCCGTTCCCCTGCCACCGCAGGAATTAAAGCTCAGCCCACACCTCCCCCCACACCTCTGTCCAAGGCACCAAAGCAGCTTTCCATATACATCAAAATTTCACCTGCACTTCCACACAGATCATTTATTGTATCCGTTGCTCCCGATGTGGTCTCCCCTACATTGGGGAGATTGGACGTCTCTTAGCAGAGCGCTTTCGGGAACATCTCTGGGACACCCGCACCAATCAACCACACCGCCACGTGGTCGAACATTTCAACTTCCCCTCCCACTCTGCTGATGGCATGCAGGTCCTGGGCCTCCTCCATCGCCACTCCCTTACCGCTCGACGCCTGGAGGAAAAACATCTTATCTTCCGCCTTGGGACCCTTCAACCCCAGGGTATCAATGTGGGCTTCACCAGTTTCCTCATTTCCCCTCTCACCACCTTACCCCAGTTCCAACCTTCCAGCTCAGCACCGCTCTCATGACCTGTCCCACCTGTCCCACCTTCCCACCTATCTGCTCCACCCTTCTCTCCGACCTATCACCTTTACCCCCACCTCCATCCACCTATTGCACGCTTAGCTACCTTCTCCCCAGCCCCACCCCCTCCCATTTATCTCTCCACACTGAAGCTCCCAGCTTCATTCCTGATGAAGGGCTTTTGCCCGAACATCGATTTGCCTGACCTGCCTGTGCTTTTCCAGCAACACACTCTGAACTCTGATCTCCAGCATCTGCAGACCTCACTGTCTCCTAAATGTGAGATGTTGCATTCTGGTGAGGTGAACCAGGGCAGGACTTATACAGTTAATGGTAGGGTATTGGGCAGTGTTGCTGAACAAAGAGACCCAGGCGTACAGCTGCATAGTTCCTTGATAATGCAGTTGCATGTCAACAGGGTGGTGATTCAGGTACTTGGTACACTAGCCTTTATTGGTCAGTGCATTGAGTATGGGAGTTGGGAAATCGCAATGATAAGGACAATGATAAGTCGACTATTAGAATACTGTTATCTATTCAAATCTCCCTGCTGTTGGAAAGTGTTATTCAACGTTAAAGGTTTCGGAAAAGTTTTATCAGGATGTTGCCAGGACTGGGGGTTTGAGCCATAGGGAGTGGGTGAAAAGACTGGGGCTTTACTCCCTGAAGCATTACAGGCTGAGGGGTGACCTCAGAGGTTTAGAAAATCATGAGGAGCATGGATATAGTGAATAGTCATTATCTTTTTCCAAAAGTAGGGGAGTACAAAGCTACGTGGCACAGGTTTAAGGTGAGAGGAGAAAGATTTTAGCTACAGACTAATATTTAACCAAGCGTGATTTAAAGACTGGAATCTAATTGAGGTTATCGGGGTGGTTTATATACAGAGAGACTGATAACTGGGAGTGAGTTGCAGACAGGAATCTAATCGAAGGTATAGGGGTGGTTTATATACAGAGAGATCGATACCCAGGAGTATGTTACAAACTGGAATGTAATTGAGGTGTTCAAGGTGGTTTTTATACAGCGTAACAGTTACCCGGGGGTCAGTTTTTGAGATGTGAGAAAAGACAGAGACATTCCATAAGACCATAAGAAACGAGACCATTCAGCCCATCGAGCCTGCTCCACCATTCAATCGTGGCTGATAGGTTTCTCAATCTCATTCTCCCCCATTCTCCCTGTAACCCTTGATACCCAGGAACCTACCTATCTCAGTCTACAACATACTCAGTGAGCTGGGCCTCCCCAGCCTTCATTGGGAATGAATTCCACAGATTCCCCACTCTCTGGTTCAAAACGTTTCTCCTTATCTCTGTTCGAAGAGCTCTTCCCTTTACTCGAAGGCTGTGCCATTGGGTCCCGGTCTCTCTGACCAAATGGAAACATCTTCCCAACATCCGCTCTGTCCAGGCCATTCAGTATTCTGGAAGTTTCTATTCGATCCCCCACCCCCTCATCCTCCTGAACTCCATTGAGTGCAGACCCAGAGTCCTCACACATTCCTCATGTGTTAAGCTTTTCATCGATGGAACCGTTCTCGTGAACCTCCTCTGAACACGTTCCAGGGTCAGTGCATCCTTCCTGAGATATGGGGCCCAAAACAGTGTACAATTCTCCAAATGTGGTCTGACCCGAGCTTTATAGAGCTGCAGAAATACATCCCTGCTTTTATAATCAAGTGCTCTCAAAATAAATACCATCATTGCATTTGGCTTCCTAACTACTGACTCAACCTGCAGGTTTACCTTGAGAGAATCCTGGACGGGAACTCCCATGTCTCTCTGCACTTCAGATTTCTGAATTTTCTCCCCATTTAGAAAATAGCCCATGCCTCTCTGACCCGAGCTTTGTCGAGCCTCAGAAGTACATTACTGGGGGTGGGGATACAAAGGGGCAAAAAGGCTTGAGGCGGGGGGAAGACGGTGGGGGAAGGAGACGGTGTGGGAGGAGACGGGGGAGGAGGAGACGGGGGAGAAGGAGAGAGGGGAGAGAAGGCGAGGGGGGAGGAGAGGGGTGTAAGGCGAGGGGAGAAAAGGCGAGGGTGGGGGAGGAGATCGGGGGGGAGGAGACCGGGGGTAAGGAGCTGGGGGAATAAGGCGAGGGGGAGAAGGAGACGGGGGAAGGAGGAAGGAGAAGGGGGAAGTGGAGGAGGGGGGCGAAGGAGAGGAGGACAAGGGGAGGGGGGAAGGGTATTGGAGAGAAGACAAGGGGGCAAAATGAGTGGGGTAAGGAGGGGGGAAGGCGACGGGGGGCAAGGAGAGGGGGGCGAATGAGAGACGGTGGAAGGAGGTGGAAGGAGAGAGCAGCGAGGAGAAGAGGAAGGAGAGAGGGAGGGTGGAGAAGGTTAGGAAAGAGACTTGGAGAAGGAGAGAGGGACTAGAAGGGGGAATGGGAGGGAGGGGGAGGGGAAGGAGACAGGGAGTTGGTGACAGGTAGAGGGAGACATTGAGGAGGAGAGATTGAGCGGGAGAGAGTGGGGTGGAGAGAGTGGGGGGAGAGAGAGGCGAAGGAGAGTGGTTGGAAGGAGATTTGGGGGAAGGAGAGAGGGGAGTAGGAGAGATGGACAAAGGGAGATGGGAGAGAGTTGAAGGAGATGGGGGAAGCCGAGGGCGAGGATGAGAGAGGGGGAGTAGTGGGGAGGGAGGAGAGAGGGAGGAGGGGAGTAAAGGGGGAGAAGAAGGAGGATGGAGAGACGAGGAGGAGGGGAAAGTGGTGTAAGGAGAGAGGAGAGAAGGGGCAAGAGCAAAGGAGGAAGAGACAGAGGGGAGGAGGGATGGGGTGGAGAGAGGGTTGTGGAGGGATGCGGGAGGAGGGGGGTGGAGCGAGGGGGAGGAGAGACGCGGGAGGAGGGGTTTGGAGAGAGTGGGAGGAGACACGCAGGAAGAGAGCGCGGGTGTGGCAGAGAGAGGGGGAGGAGAGAGGGGAGGAGAGAGAGAGGGTGGAGAGAGGGGGTTGGAGGGACGGGGGAGGAGCGACAGGGGAAACTGGGTGGAAAAGAGGGGAGAAGGAGCGTGGGGGAACCAGAGTGATGGAAAGAGAGTGGGGGGGGAAGAGAGGGGGTGAGAAAGTCTATCACCTTAAAAGTTGTCTTTAAACTGTTGGACAAAAATGAATGATCAAACACATTTACTGCACGATAAAATAGGCAGGCAGGAAGGCTCAGAAAAAGTGGGGTTCTTGAGGAATGTAAAAGATAGGGATATTTGTGCTCACCAAGAGATAACAGGATGCTGTAAGGCAATTAAGAACATTTCCCATTGCATCGGTGACTCTGTGCGAACAGGACACCAAGTGATAACATTCACAGTGTTAATAACAGTGTTTGATTCAGACCCTGAAACGAAACACGGTGCTATCATAAATTTTGGCAGCATCTAACCGTTAATTACAATTATAATGGATTCCTCTTACCCCGTGCAAGCGGGGTAGACACAGAGAGAAAAAAAATTGCTGTTCCAAGACCCTGACTTGAGAGTTCAAAAGGACACGAGAGAGAGAGAGTGATAGAGGGACCTGTTTGTTGCTGAGGCTATTGGAACCAGTAGAAAATTAACTCTTCGTGCTTATCTGCTGTGGATTAAATTGAGTTGTATTTTGGGACTTGATGATGATATTGAGTAGCCATTACTGGTTATTAAATACAAACTCTGGAAAAGGTCATATTAATGAAGCTTTAACTTACTTGCTGTTCTGGCAGACCACTCCACAGACCTTACAGACTGGCCCACTGTCAATTCTAACTCATAAGATCTTATGTCTTATTTGAATTGGAATCATAACTCTGAAAAGAAAGCACGTTAATTCAAAGACTAATGAATCAATTTAAAGACAACCTTCTGGTAATATCTCAGCCTCAGGTACACTTACCCACAAATGGCCAGAGGTGGTAATGTGAGCCGGCTACCCCCAAAGACCAGCAAGGTTCCCCCCAAACAGCAGGGGAATGGAGTCTGGCAGCACCCAGAAGGAAGGACAGGCTGGAGTGAAGCAGACAGCAGCCAGTGTGGAGACACAGCAGCCGACCCAAGCTCCTACTGGGCAAACGGAGGCAATGGCGGAGGAGGCAACCCAGGAGGCTGGGAATAGCAGATAGAGGAAAACCCACCAGGTCCCCAAAGCCTCCCAGCAAAGGGAGGAAATGCCAGCTGCACCAGAAGGATCCAGGCAGCTCTTCAGATGGTGAAGATGGACACAAGGAGGGTCATCGCCAAAAGGAGAGAGCGCGCGGTGGGGGGGGGGTAGTGAGGAAGGAGGGCAGTACCCTCCAACTGGGAAATACCAGACCTACTGAGGGTGACTGGTAAAGCCCACCTCCCCAACCTGCTGCGAACCAAGGAGGTACCCACTGCCCCACAGCTCCAGGTAACTGTGAGCCGTGTTCCTCAGGCATCCCCACTGTCAGACACTGAACTGGACTGTGTGGATCCTGGTCTCAGCCCAATGTCACCAGAGCAGGGAAATGTCCCCAGTGAGGAGCTTGACAGCTACCTCAGCCCTGCGAGGGTCCAACTGTTCACCTATACCACGGGGATGCAGACAGCCACACCAGAGATAGGGCCATCGGACATTGGTAACTTTATAACCTGTAAAAGGGGGTTAAAATTGCCAGTGTTAACGTGCGTAGCATTAAATCTTCTACACGATGTATTTCTACAATGGCCTTCCTGGCCAACGTTAAAGCCGACGTCCTGTTTCTGCAAGAGTGTGGGATGCTGCACCTCAGCAGCTGCAGGAGATGGTCGAGCTTGTGGGCCCATGGGCCGTCAGTTTGGTCGGGGGGCAACGATAGCCGGGCCTCCGGCCTGGGTATCCAGTTGTGAGGAGACGCCTTCACCATCTCCGAGGTTAAGGAGGTGGTGGGCAGGCGCCTCCTCGTCGCCGACGTCATGTACAGGAATGCTCCCCTGAGACTGATTAATGTGTATGCCCCAGTGGGTAAGAGTGAACGGTTGGCCATCCTGCAGCAGCTTCCACTGTTGCTGGCTACGTCCAGGCCTGTCATTCTGGCCGGAGACTTCAACTGTATCATTGATGCAGATGGACGATCCGGCGGGGGGTGCACAGTAAACTGGACGCCATGTCCAGAGCCCTGATAGAAACGGTCAAAGACGCCAAGCTGCACGACGTCTTCAGCACCCCAGCACCTGGTCACGGGCAGACGGGTCTATCTGTTCAAGGATAGATTACCTGTTTGTGTCCCGAACGCTCTCGGTCAGATCCACCGACATCAAGCCGGTGTTCTTCTCTGACCACTGCCTCCTGCTGGCGCACTGTCACCGACAGGATGAGCAGCGGGCTGGTAAGGGAACGTGAAAGCTGAACACAAAGCTGTTGACCCCAGGAAACATTGAGGAGCTCAAGAGGGATTACGCACGCGCACACACAGACAGCCATACATGCACTCACACCAGCGCACTCACTTACTTACTTATATACACACACACGCAGTTACTAAGGGGCACACAATGACAAAATAATATTGGGAGTTTCAAATATTAAAGCTCTATTACATAATCCTTGGATGTTAAATGAACACAGGACTTTTCCCCGGAGTGTCAGAGGTTGAGGAGTGACCTTAACAGAGGTTTATAAAATCATGAGGGGCATGGATAGTGACAAAGGCAAAGACATCTTCCCAAAGTATAACTTTTAAGTTGAGAGGGGAAAGATTTAAAATGGACCTCAGGGGTAACATTTCCACGCAGAGCATGCTTGTGTATGGAACGAGCAGCCAGAGGAAGTGGTGGAGGCTGGAACAATTGATAAATTCTTGATGTCACAAGAATGCGGGTAAGTGGAGTTGAAATGCCCATCAGCCATGATTGAATGGCGGAGTGGACTCGATGGGCCGAATGGCCTTACTTCCACTCCTATGTCTTATTGTCTAATTGCAGTATGTAAAAGGCATCTGAACGGGGATAGGAATAGGAAGGGTTGAGAGGGATGTAAGGTAAAAACAATGACTGCAGATGCTGAAAACCAAATACTGGATTAGTGGTGCTGGAAGGGCACAGCAGTTCAGGCAGCATCCAACGAGCAGCGAAATCGACGTTTCGGGCAAAAGCCCTTCACATATTCCTGATGAAGGGCTTTTGCCCGAAACGTCGATTTTGCTGCTCGTTGGATGCTGCCTGAACTGCTGTGCTCTTCCAGCACCACTAATCCAGTGAGAGGGATGTAGGCTGAATGCTGGCAATTGGGACTAAATTAATTGAGGATATCTGGTTCACGTGGACGAGTTGGACCGAAGGCTCTGTTTCCGTGCTGTACATGTCTATGACTCTGGGACTCATACCCAAGTATTTGTTAGTTGTATAGAAACTTCCCGAACCCTTCAATTAGATTCCTGTCTGTAACTCTCTACCAGGTGACTACAACTCTGTACAAAATACCACATGAGCCCCTTGATTAGATTCCAGTCTGTACTGAAAGGAAAACACGATCCTGATCAATTGGGTCAGTGGGACAAGGAATAGCAGATGGGGTTTAATTCAGGTAAATGCGAGCTGGTGCATTTTGCTTAGACACACTCGGGGAGGTCATACACAATTAATGGTAGTGCCCTGGGGAGTGTTGTTGAACAGAGAGACCAAGGGGGGCAGGTACATAGTTCCTTGAAAGTGGTAGTCACAGGTAGGCAGGGTCACAGGGTGGTGAAGGAAGCATTTGGCAGCCTTGCCATTATCGGGCAGAGCACTGAGCCCAGGAGTTGGGACGTCATGTTACAGCTGTACAAGACGTTCGTGAGGCCACATTTGGAGGACTGCATACCATCATGTTCACCCTGCTGTAGGAAGGAGGTTATTAAACTGACAGGGGTGGAAAACAGATTGACAAGGATGTTCCTCCAACTGGAAGGCCTGAGTTATAAGGAGAGGCTGAGGCATTTTTTTCCTGGAGCACTGGAGGCTGAAGGGTGATCTTATCGAGATTTATAAACCATGATGGACTTCGATTTAAGCTGAGAGGGGAAAGATTTAAAAGGGACCTGAGGAGTAAATCTTGAACAGAGCCTGGGATGTGTATGGAAGGAGCTTCTAGAGGATTTAATCGAGGGAGTACAATTACAACATTTAAAAGGCATGAGGGCAGCTATAAGGACAGGAAAGGTGGAAATGGGGCTCGCTCAGTTCAGAAAAGCTTTTCAACAAGGACCAGTTGTGTGACACGCTGTGGGACTATAGTTTCTAGAACTCACTCCCAGGTAACTGTTACTCTGCACATAAATGAGATTAATGCCCTCAATTCAATTCCAGTCTTTAACTCACCCTGGGTAACCATTATTCTGTGTAAACCACCCAATAGCCACAATTAGGTTCCAGTCTGTAACTATCTCTGTCTATCTGTTATTTATAATAGAAATGCCCCTCGACACCTCGATTAGTTTCAAGGTGGTAACTCACTCTTGGGTATCTGTTATTCCAAATATAAACCTTCCTGAACCCCTCGATCAGGTTCCATGCTGTATCTCACTCCCGGGTATCTGTTATTCCAAATATAAACCTTGCTGAACCCCTCGATCAGGTTCCATGCTGTATCTCACTCCCGGGTATCTGTAACTCCAAATATAAACCTTCCTGAACCCCTCGATCAGGTTCCATGCTGTATCTCACTCCCGAGTATCTGTTATTCCAAATATAAACCTTGCTGAACCCCTCGATCAGGTTTCATGCTGTATCTCACTCCCGGGTATCTGTAACTCCAAATATAAACATTCCTGAACCCCTCGATCAGGTTTCCTGCTGTATCTCACTCCCGGGTATCTGTTATTCCAAATATAAACCTCTTGAACTCCTGCTGAGTGGAAGAGTGAGTGAGAATGAGTGAGAGAGCATAAGTGTGCGTGTGTGTGCTGTATCAATGAGAGTCAGTATGTGTGCGTGAAAACCTGTGTTTATGAGAGAGTGTTGAGCATGTGAGAGTGTCTGAGCATGTGTGTGTGTATGGATGTCTGTGAATGTTTTTGTGTGTGTGTGTATGGATGTGTGTGTGTGTGTGTGTGTGAGAGAGAGAGAGAGAGAGAGAGAGAAATTGTCCATGAGAGAGTTGGCAAGAATGAATGTGAGGGAGAGTGAGACTGTGCATGAGAGAGAGAATGAGATTGCACATGAGACAGAAGATGACATTCTACATAAGAGAGTGAGTTTATACATGGGGGGCGGAGAGAAATAATGAGCTTTTACATGAGAGAGAGAGTGAGAGAGAAATAGTGAGATTGTGTGAGAGAGAGGGGTTATCAGTTATTCTATATATATAAAGCACCCCATTCCCCTCGATAAAATTCCAATCTGTAACTAACTTCTATTTATCTGTTATTCTAAATATAAACCATCCTGATCATTTCCATCAGATTCCAGTCTGTCACACACTCCTGGGTATCTGCAATTCCATGCGTAAATCTCTCCATATCCTTCAATTATATTCAAGTCTGTATCTCAATCTGGAAGATCTGAATATAAACACCCCAAACTCCTGGATTAAACTCACTCCCCAGTATCGGGTAATCAATGTCTGAACCGCACCATACTCCTTGACTATACCCCGATCTGTAACTCACTCACTGGTACCTGCTACTCTGTATAGAAAGTCCCTCAAATCCCTCAGTTAGATTTCAGACTGAAACTCACTCCCTGTTGTGTTCTGAAATACATAAACTCACTGAGACCATCGATGAAATTCCAGTCTCTAACTCAGTATAAACTAAACAGGTGAATATTAAATTGGGAGCAGGAACGGAAAGCTGGAGTTTAATTCCCGCTACATTCTGTTTCTCCAGAAACATTAATTTGATGGAGTGCAGCGGTTCAATAAGGCAGCTCCCTCCCACCTTCTCAAGGGCTGGTGGGAATGGGGGATAAATGCGGGGCCCAGCCAGTGATGCTCACATCCCATGAACGAATGAAAACAACAATCCCTTTGCCTTCCTAATCACTCACTGC
The DNA here is from genome assembly GCF_047496795.1 of Chiloscyllium punctatum. NCBI lineage: Eukaryota > Metazoa > Chordata > Chondrichthyes > Orectolobiformes > Hemiscylliidae > Chiloscyllium > Chiloscyllium punctatum. The sequence continues at coordinate 9,647,045 of NC_092755.1, forward strand.
CCCTGCAGACTGAGTCTGCAGACACAGCAAGGCTTCCTCACTTCCCCAGGCCCACGTCCTGAGAATAATTGGCAAACCATACGAATATCTGGTGACATCATCTCATTAGCTTTCTGTGATTTGTGTACAACTACACAGAAAATAATGTGTAATACTTAATAAGTACTGGGGTACAGGAATACCTGACCCAGTAATGGAGGGCCCTGCTCTCTCTCTCTCACACACACACACACACATAGTGGGGACAAGGAATGAGAAAAGCTCCATTAAACAATCCCAGGAGTGATTGATCGGGACAGTGTGGAGAGAGAGAGAGCCTGACTCTGTACATAACCCTATGCTGGCTCTGCCCTGGGAGGGGTTGATTGGGATACAGTAAAGGAAGCTTTACTCTGTATCTAACCCCATTCTCTACCTACCCTGGGGATTTAAATGGGGACAGTTTAATGGGGGCTTTATTTTGTGTGGACCCCTGTGCTCCTTCTGCCCTGGGAGTGTTTGCTGGGAACACTGTCTAACCTCTGTGATATGGATCCTATGAAGATTGATGGGAGACAGTGTAAATGGAATTGTCAGGCTCCAATTCCTTCACGTGGATGCGAGAAGGTCTCCAATTGGAATGGTGAGAAAAATTGATGCCCGTGGGACTGAAGGTTCAGTAACAGAATGAATACACCATTGGCTCAGAGAGAGGAGACAGGATAGAGGGGAATGAGGGTTTCAGACTGGATGGAGCTACAGGCACATACAAGTTGGGAACTGTTTTCAGTAAAAGGCAATTGATTCCAGGTCACTGCAGAGTGTAAGAATCTGATGCTTATCCCTCACTATCCTCCTCCAATCCCTGGTAAGAACTGCTCCCACACCATGTTCCATCTTAACTGCTGACTGTGTTAGATACATTAATACATTGGGGATGGGCAGGGGGTGCTTTTAAACCTGGGATCTTGCTGTGTAACTTGCCTTCAAAAACCTCTTGCTCCCCCATTCAACTAATCTTTTCTCTCTTTTATCCCGAGGAACCTTTGTTTGTAAAGCTGCAATGTGAAGATCCAAAATGTTCGAGGCCAGGAAAGAACAACCTCCAGCGGGGGAGCATGGGTCTAAGGCCTGAGGCCTGGTCGACAGGCCGCACCCCGTGGGGGCCCACAGTGAGTTGTGTGTTTCTTTACCCCGAGGTTTAATCTCCTCTGGGGGACCCTGGGTTTTAGGGGCCTCTGGGTAACTGGTTTCTGTCAGATTGTGGCCCTGTTGTTTTTTAAACAGGTTTGAAGCCTGGGGTTAAAGTATGTCAATCCCCATGATTTGAGAGGTAGGACTCTCTTAGGGTGGAATTAAAACCCAAATGCTGTGAACCTCTATAAAGACTTGTCCTAAATTCAGAGTAATGTGGGTTATAGAGAGGGCAGGCTGAGAAAATTCAACAGTGAGAAAAGACAGTGAGAGAAAGATTTAAAAAGTTGAGAGAGCTGGGGAAACAGAAAGGGAGAGAGAGGGAGAGACATTTTGAGATTGTGAAATCGCTGTAATGTTTGATTCTGGGGTGACAGGAAATAATTAAACTGAAGCAGCATCACAGAGGGGGAAATGATCAGAGTAATTAGCTGCTTCTGCATTGTTGCATGTGGGATCTTGCTGTTCACCAGCTGCCCCAATGCTACAATTGCAGCCAGTGAGTGTTTTAATCAGCTAACCAGGCATTCCAAAGTTTTTCCAAGGCTTTAGCATGAAAACGCAGCTCATCACCCAATATGTTTGTGTTTGGATGTTGCTGAGAGATTGTCTGTGTCACTGAGAGAGGAAAACCTGGGATCTTGCTGTGCAATCATTCTGTAATGATTTTCCTCCTTTGTCTTTCAACTAACGCTGTCTCTTTTCTCCCACGGGCCACTTGAAGATACAAAGAGAGAAACTTTAGGATCAGGAGACCTTTGAACAATAGTTTTCTCCAGAGGGGGCACGGGCCTGAGGCCTGGTCGACAGGCTGCACCGTGTGGGGGCCCACAGTGAATTGTGTGTTTATTTACCCCGAGGTTTAATCACCTCTGGGAAACCCTGGTTTTAGGGGCCTCTGGTTAACTGGCTCCTGTCAGATTGCAGCCCTGTTGTTTTTAAAACAGGTTTGAAGAGTGGGGCTAAAGTAACCAGGGCCCTGGGATTTGACACCAACACATCAATCCCCAGTGAGTGTCTGACAGACAGGACTCTCCAAGGAGGGAATTAAAACCTTAAATGAGAAACTCTATCCAAATACTTGTTCTAATATCAGAGTAATACTACTTGTGGGATCTTGATGTGTCTCAAACCACCTGCAGAGTGGCCTACATTGCAGCAAGGGTGACCAAATGTGATAATCACATAAATAAGACCCAGGTGGGCCCAATCCCTGAGTATCTGGGAGGGGATCTCTCTCTCTCTCTCTCTGTCCCTCTCTCACACCCTCTCCAGCTTCTTTTGTTGATTTTTCAAACAAATAAAACTGTCCCACACACAGCAATGTGACTCGTGGGTATTTGAAGTGGGGGAGATGGAAATATTTCGCAGCACAAGGTGATTGAGTTTGAGACAAAGGTGTAAAAGAACACAAGATGCACAGAGAGTGTTTGTGGGAAGGAGGGAGCGATAGAGGGATAAGATGTGTCTTTGTAGCTGGGCTGGGAAAGGGAGACAGGATATGGGGGAGGGGGGAGAGAACGGGGTTCTCCAATGTCCAATCATCGCCCAGCTCCAATCACTTCCACCGAGAAAGTACCATCCACAAAATTAAATCCTGGGATGGAGGGGTTGATTTTTCTTAAAAAGGAGTCCTATAGAAATCCATAGTCTCGTTTTGAAAACAAAAGTGGGATTGGAGCACAATCTGGAGCAGGAAGGAAATACCCTGTGGGATCTCCCTGTGCGTCAATGGCCCACAGCATTGCTGGCACAGAGACTGCTTGGAAACTGTTTATCAGAGGGAATATTGTCAAATATAAATGTTGCAGTCTTTTAAAAGGTAATGTAAAGATTACCATGTACAAGATTAAATCAGATAAAGAGAAAAAAATGAGAGATGGAGAAGGGGGGTGAAGAGAGAGAAAGAGAGAGAGAGAGGGAGAGTGCGTAGAGAAGTAAAAAAAAAAGTGGGAAGTTCTTTGAATTTGTTAAACAGCAGGATCTTTGTCATCCTGAAGGCAAAATTGAACCCACAACCAGCGTCAGTGAAACACAGAATCTGTCTGTGGTCCCACTGCTACTTGTGGGATCTTGTGTCTGAAGGGGCTGAAGGGTCAGTAACAGAATGAATACATCATTGGCTCAGAGACAGGAGACAGGATAGAGGGTAATGAGGGTTTCAGACTGGAGGGATCTACAGGCACATACAAGTTGGGAACTGTTTTCAGGAAAAGGCAATTGATCCCAGGTCACTGCAGAGTGTAAGAATCTGATGCTATTCCCTCACTATCCTCCTCCAATCCCTGGAAAGATCTGCTCCCACACCATGTTCCACTGTTGGCTGTGTTAGATATTTTGATACATGGGGGATGGGCGGGGGTGATTTTAAACCTGGGATTTTAAGCTTGCCTTCAAAATGCTCTCGATCCCCTTTAACATGATCTTTTCTCTCTTTTATCCTGAAGAACTTTTGTTTGGAAATCTACAATGTGAAGAACCAAAATGTTCGAGGCCAGGAAAGAACAACCTCCAGAGGGGGAGCATGGGCCTGAGGCCTGAGACCTGGTCGACAGGCTGCACCCCGTGGGGACCCACAGTGAATTGTGTGTTTATTTACCCCGAGGTTTAATCTCCTCTGGGGGGGGACCCTGGTTTTTAGGGGCCTCTGGGTAACTCGTTCCTGTCAGATTGCGGCCCTGTCATTTTTAAAACAGATTTGAAGCCTGGGGTTAAAGTAACTGGCGACTTGCGATTTAATAGAAATATATGAATCCGCAGAAAATGCCTGACAGACCAGACTCCCCAAGGAGGGAATTAAAACCTTAAATGAGAAACTCTCCCAAAGACTGGTCCTAATGTCAGAGCAATGTGGGAAGTGTACAGGCCTGGGTGATCAAAAGTGATAATCGCATAAATAAGACACACGTTGTCCAGTTCAATTCAATCCCCTGAGTATCTGGGAGGGGAACTCTCTGTCTGTCTGTATGTCTCTCTCTCTCTCTCTCTCTCTCTCTCTCTCTCTCTCTGTCCCCTTGTCACACCAACTCCAGCTTCCTTTGTTGATATTTTAAACAAATAAAACCGTCCCACACACAGCAATGTGACTCGTGGGTATTTGAAGTGGGAGATGTGGAAATATTTTGCAGCACAAGGTGATTGTATTTGAGATAAAGGGGTAAAAGCACACAAGATGCACAGAGAGAGAGTGTGGGAAGGAGGGAGTGATAGAGGGATAAGATGGAGGGGGGGAGGAGCAGGGAAGGAGGGGGGAGGGATGGGGTAAAGAGGGAGAAAAGGGAGGTTGGAAAGAAGGGGGGAAGGGGTGTAATGTGAGGTGGGGAAGGTGAGAGGGGGCAAGGAGAGGTGGGGAAGGAAAGGGGGAAGGAGAGGGGATGAAAGTAGAGACAGGGGAAGGTAAGGGTGAAGGAGAGGGAGGGAAAGGGGGAAAGGAGAGTGGGGAAGGAGATAGGGGGAAGGGGGCAGATAGAGAGAGGGTGAAAGTAGAGATGGGGTAAGGAGAGGGCGAAGAAGAGATGGGAAGGGAGAAGGAAAGAGAGCTGTTTGAGAGTCGGGGGAAGGAGAGCGGGGAAGGAGAGGGGAGAAGAAGAGGGGGAAGGGGGCGAAGGTGAGTAGGGGAAAGGGGGGAAGTAGAGGGAGAAGGAGGGGGAAGGAGAGGGGCAAGGAGACGGAGGCAAAGAGTGGAGAGGAGAGATGTCAGAAGGAGTTGGGGGAAGGAGAGAGGGGAAAGGAGTGGGAAGGGAGGGAGGGGATGTTGACGGGGGCAGGAGAGAGGGAGAAAGAGTGAGGGAAAGAGTGTGGTAAGGAGAGAGGGGAAGGGTGGAAGGAGAGGGGATGAAGCAGTGGGTGGAAGGAGAGGGGGGAAGGGGGGATGGACAGGGAATGAAAGAGAGGGGGAGGGGGTTTGTCAGAAGGAGATAGAGTGAAGGAGAGGGCGCAACGTAGATGTGGGGAAGGAGAGGGCGGAAGGAGAAAGGGGGGAAGGAAGGAAGGGGGTAGGAGAGAGGGGAGAAGGAGAGAGGGAAGGAGGAGGAAGGAGAGCGGGGGGGAAGGAGAGTGGGGAAGGAAGGGGGAAGGAGAGAGGATAGGAAATGGGGAAAGAGAGAGGGGGAGGAGAGGGGGAAGGAGGGAGGCGTAGGAGAGAGAGAGGGGGAGGAATGGGGAAGATGCGAGGGGAGAAGGAGAGAGGCGGTAAAGAAGAGAGGGGAAGGAAGGGGGAAGGAGAGATGGCAAGGAAGGGCCAAGGAGAGAGTGGGGAAGGAAGGGGGGAGGAGATGGGGAGAAGGAGAGTGGGGGGAAGGAAAGAGGAAGGAAGCAGAGAGAGGAAGAAACGGGGAAGGAGAGAGGGGAGAAGGAGAGAGGGGGAAGGAAAGAGGAGGGAAGCAGAGAGAGGAAGGAAGGGGGAAGGAGAGAGGGGAGAAGGAGAGGAGGAAGGAGAGATGGAGAAGCCGGGGTAGAAAGGAAGGGGGAAGGAGACAGGGGAGAAGGAGAGAGGGGAAGGAAGGGGGAAGGAGAGAGGAGAGAAGGAGAGGGAGGAAGCAAGGGGGAAGGAGGGGGAGAAGGAGAGGGGGTAAGGAAGGGGAAAGGAGAGGGGGAGAAGTAAGAGTGGAGAACGAGACGGGGATGGAGGTAGGCGGGAAGAAGGAGCAAGTAAGGGGGCAGGAGAGAGGTGAGAAGGAGAGAGGGGAGAAAGAAAGGGGGGAGGAGGGGGGAAGGAGAGACGGGAGAATCAGAGAGGGGAAAGAGAGGGGCAAGGAGAGAGGGGAGAAAGAGGGGGGAAAGGAAGGGGGAGAAGGAGAGAGCAGAAGAAAGGGGAAAGGAGAGAGGGGAGAAGGAGAGAGGAGAAAAGGAGAGAGAGGAGGGGAAGCAGAGAGGGGAGAAGGACAGAGGGGAAGGAAGGGGGAAGGATAGAGGGGAGAAGGAGCGGGATAAAGGAAGGGGGTAGGAGAAGTGGAGAAAGAGAGAGGGGGAAGGAGAGAGAGAGAAAGGACAGGGAGGAAGAACCGGGAAAGGAGAGAGGGGAGAAGGAGAGAGGGGAGAAGGAGAGGGGGGAAGGAGAGGGGCAACGAGAGAGGGGAGAAGGACGGGGGTAAACGAAGGGGGAAGGAGACAGTGGAGAAGGAGGGGGGAAGGAAGGCGGAATGAGAGTGGAGAACGAAAGGGGGGAGAAGGAGAGGGGGAGGACGGGGGAGAAGGAGAGGGGGAAATGAATTGGGAGGAGAGAGCGGAGAAGGATAGAGGGGAAGGCAGGGGGTAGAAGAGAGGCCAGAAGGAGAGCGGGGAAGGAATTGGGAGGAGAGAGGGGAGAAGGAGAGGGGGTAAGGAAGTGAGAAGGAGAAAGGGGAGAAGGAGAGAAGGGAGAAGGAGAGGGGGAGGAGTGGGGGAAGGAGAGAGGGGAGAAGGAGAGGGGGTAAGGAAAGAGGGAGTGGGGAAGGGAGAAGGAGAGAGGTGGGAAGAAGGAGCAAGGAAGTGGGAAGGAGAGAGGGGAAAAAGAGAGGTTGAAGGAGAGAGAGGGTAAGGAGATTGGTGAGAAGGAGAGGGGGGAAGGAGAGAGGGGCAAAGGAAGGGGGAAGGAGAGGGGGAAGAAATGGGCTAAGAGAGAGGGGAGAAGGAGAGGGGTGAAGGAGAGTGGGGCAAGGAGAGAGGGGAAGGAAGGGGGAAGGAGAGAGGGGAGAAGGAGGGATGTAAATGAAGGGGGAAGGAGACGGGGAGAAGGAGAGAGGGGAAGGTGAGAGGGGAAGGAATGGGGTAGGAGAGGGTGGAAAAGGAGGGAGGGGGTTAGGAGAGAGGGGAAGGAAGGGGGACGGAGAGACGGGGGAAGGTGAGCGGGGGGAGGAGAGGGAGGAGAAGGAAGGGGGAAAGAGAGAGGGGAGAAGGAGAGAGGGGAGAAGGAGAGAGAGGGGAAGGAGAGATGGGAGAAGGAGAGGTGGGAGGAGGGGGGAAGGAGAGAGTGGAGAAGGAGAGAGAGGGAAAGGAAGGGGGCAGGCGAGGGGGAGAAGGAGAGGGAGGAGGAGAGGGGGAAGGAGAGAGTGGAGAAGTAGAGAGGAGAGAAAGAGATTGGGGAGAAGGAGGAGGGGAGGAGAGGGGGAAGGAGAGAGGGGGAGAAGGAGAGGGGGGGAGGAGAGGGGGGAAGAAGAGTGGGAAGGGGGCGTAGGTGAGTAGGGGAAAGGGGGAAGTAGAGGGAGAAGGAGGGGCAAGGAGAGGGGCAAGGAGACGGAGGCAGAGAGTGGAGAGGAGAGATGTCAGAAGGAGTTGGGGGAAGGAGAGAGGGGAAAGGAGAGGGAAGGGAGGGAGGGGATGTTGACGGGGGGCAGGAGAGAGGGAGAAAGAGTGAGGGAAAGAGTGTGGTAAGGAGAGAGGGGAAGGGTGGAAGGAGAGGGGATGAAGCAGTGGGTGGAAGGAGAGGGGGAGGGGGTTTGTCAGAAGGAGATAGAGTGAAGGAGAGGGCGCAACGTAGATGTGGGGAAGGAGGGGCGGAAGGAGAAAGGGGGGAAGTGGAGAGTGGGGAAGGACAGAGAGGTGCAATGACCGAGGGGGGAAGGAGAGAAGGGGAAGGAGCGAGGGGAAAAGGAGAGAGGGGGGAAGGAGAGACCGGAATGAAATGGGGAAGCAGACAGTGGGGAAGTAGAGAGGGGAAAGTAGAGAGTGGGGAAGGACAGAGGGATGGAAGGAGCAAGGGGGGAAGGAGATGGGCGCGAATGAGAGGAGGGGAAAATGGAGAGGGGAAGGAGAGAGAGAGGGAAGCAAGGGGGAAGGAGAGAGGGGAGAAGGAGAGAGGGAAGGAGGAGGAAGGAGAGCGGGGGGGGGAAGGAGAGAGGGGAAGGAAGGGGGAAGGAGAGAGGATAAGAAATGGGGAAAGAGAGAGGGGGAAGGAGATGGGGAAGGAGAGAGGCGTAGGAGAGAGAGAGGGGGAGGAATGGGGAAGGTGCGAGGGGAGAAGGAGAGAGGCGGTAAAGAAGAGAGAGGAAGGAAGGGGGAAGGAGAGAGGGCAAGGAAGGGCCAAGGAGCGAGTGGGGAAGGACGGGGGAAGGAGATGGGGAGAAGGAGAGTGGGGGGAAGGAAACAGGAAGGAAGCAGAGAGAGGAAGAAAGGGGGAAGGGGAGAGGGGAGAAGGAGAGAGGGGGAAGGAAAGAGGAGGGAAGCAGAGAGAGGAAGGAAGGGGGAAGGAGAGAGGGGAGAAGGAGAGAGGGGAAGGAGACAGAGGAGAAGGAGGGGGAGGAAGGAAGGGGGGAGGAGAGAGGGGAGAAGGAGAGAGGCAAAGGAAGGGGGGAGGAGAGAGAGGAGAAGGAGAGGGGGAAGGAGAGATGTAGAAGGCGGGGTAGGAAGGAAGGGGGAAGGAGACAGGGGAGAAGGAGAGAGGTGAAGGAAGGGGGAAGGAGACCGGGGAGAAGGAGAGAGGGGAAGGAAGGGGGAAGGAGAGAGGAGAGAAGGAGAGGGAGGAAGGAAGGGGGAAGGACAGGGGGAGAAGGGAGGGGGTAAGGAAGGGGAAAGGAGAGAGTGGAGAAGTAAGAGTGGAGTACGAGACGAGGATGGAGAGAGGCGGGAAGGAGCAAGGAAGGGGGCAGGAGAGAGGGGAGAAGGAGAGAGGGGAGAAAGAAAGGGGGGAGGATGGGGGAAGGAGAGAGGGGAGAATCAGAGAGGGGAAGGAGAGGGGCAAGGAGAGAGGGGAGAATGAGGGGAGAAAGGAAGGGGGAGAAGGCGAGAGCTGAAGAAAGGGGAAAGGAGAGAGGGGAGAAGGAGAGAGGGGAAAAGGAGAGAGAGGAGGGGAAGCAGAGAGGGGAGAAGGACAGCGGGGAAGGAAGGGGGAAGGAGAGAGGGGAGAAGGAGGGGGGTAAAGGAAGGGGGTAGGAGAAGTGGAGAAAGAGAGAGGGGGAAGGAGAGAGAGAGAAGGGCAGAGAGGAAGAACCGGAAAGGAGAGAGGGGAAAAGGAGAGAGGGGAGAAGGAGAGGGGGGAAGGAGAGAGAGAGAAAGGGCAGAGAGGAAGAACCGGGAAAGGAGAGAGGGGAGAAGGAGAGAGGGGAGAAGGACGGGCGTACACGAAGGGGGAAGGAGACAGTGGAGAAGGAGAGAGGGGAAGGAAGGCGGAATGAGAGTGGAGAACGAAAGGGAGGAGAAGGAGAGGGGGAGGACGGGGGAGAAGGAGAGGGGGAAATGAATGGGTAGGAGAGAGGGGAGAAGGATAGAGGGGAAGGCAGGGGGTAGAAGAGAGGCCAGAAGGAGAGCGGGGAAGGAATTGGGAGGAGAGAGGGGAGAAGGAGAGGGGGTAAGGAAGTGAGAAGGAGAAAGGGGAGAAGGAGAGAAAGGAGAAGGAGAGGGGGAGGAGTGGGGGAAGGAGAGACGGGAGAAGGAGGGGTGGAAGGAAAAGGAAGGAGAGGGGGAGAAGGAGAGGGGGTAAGGAAAGAGGGAGTGGAGAAGGGAGAAGTAGAGACGTGGGAAGAAGGAGCAAGGAAGTGGGAACGAGAGAGGGGAAAAAGAGAGGTTGAAGGAGAGAGGGGGAAGGAGATTGGTGAGAAGGAGAGGGGGGGAGGAGAGAGGGGAGAAGGAGGGGTGCAAGGGAAGGGGAAGGAGAGAGGGGAAGGAATGGGCTAAGAGAGAGGGGAGAAGGAGAGGGGAGAAGGAGAGTGGGGCAAGGAGAGAGGGGAAGGAAGGGTTGAGGAGAGAATGGAGAAGGAGAGTGGGGAGAAGGAGTGGGGGCAAGGACAGGGGGAAGGAGAGAGGGGAGAAGGAGGGATGTAAAGGAAGGGGGAAGGAGACGGGGAGAAGGAGAGAGGGGAAGGAGAGAGGGGAAGGAAGGGGGTAGGAGAGAATGGAAAAGGAGGGAGGGGGTTAGGAGAGAGGGGAAGGAAGGGCGACGGAGAGACGGGGGAAGGTGAGCGGGGTGAGGAGAGAGAGGAGAAGGAAGGGGGAAAGAGAGAGGGAAGAAGGAGAGAGGGGAGAAGGAGAGAGAGGGGAAGGAGAGAGAGGAGAAGGAGAGGTGTGAGGAGGGGGGGAAGGAGAGAGAGGAGAAGGAGAGAGTGGGAAAGGAAGGGGGAGGCGAGGGGGAGAAGGAGAGGCAGGAGGAGAGGGGGAAGGAGAGAGTGGAGAAGGAGAGAGGGGAGAAAGAAATTGGGGAGAAGGAGGAGGGGAGGAGAGGGGGAAGGAGAGAGGGGAGAAGGAGAGGGGGAAGGAAGGGCAAAGGAGAGAGGGACGAAGGATAGAGGGGAAGGCAGGGAAAAGGAGAGAGGGGGAGAAGCAGAGACAGGGGTAGGAGAAAGGGGGAATGAGAGTGGGGGAATGAGAGAGGGAAAGGAAGGGGGAAGGAGAGAGGGGATAAGGAGGGGGGAAGGAGAAAGGCGGGGAAAGGAGAGGGGGAAGGCAGGGGGAAGGAGAGGGGAAGGAAGGGAGAAGGAGAAAGGGGAGAAGGAGACAGTGGACAGGGAGGGGGGTAAGGAGAGATGGGGAGAAGAGAGGGGATGGAAGGGGGAAGGTGGGTGGAGAAGGAAAGAGTGGAAGGACTGGGGAAGGAGAGGGGAGAAGGAGAGGGGGAAGGAAGGGGGAAGGAGAGAGGGGTGAAGGAGAGAGGAGAAGGTAGGCGAAGGGAGAGTGGATGGATGGGGTAAGGAGAGGGGGAGGAGAGAGTGTGGGAAGGAGAGAGGGGGACGGAGAGGGGGAAGGAAGGGGAAGGAGAGATGGGAAGGAGAGAGGGGAGACGGAGGGTGGAAGGAAGGGGAGGAGAGGGGGAGAAGGAGAGGGAGAAGGAGAGAGAGAATGAGAAGGGAAAGGAAGTGGAAAGGAGAGGGGGAGAACGAAAGAGGGGAGAAGGAGAGAGAGGTGCACGGAGAGAGGGGAACGAAGGGTGAAGGAGAGAGCGGGGAAGGAGAGAGGGGAAGGAAAGGGGATGGAGAGGAGGAGAAAGAGAGAGGGGGAAGGAGAGAGTGGTGAAGTAAAGAGGGGAAGGAAGTGGGAAGGAGAGAGGGGAGAAGGAGAGAGGAGAGGAGGGAAGCAGAGGGAGAAGGAGAGAGGGGAGAAGAAGAGAGGGGAGAAGGAGTGGGGGGCAGGAAGAGTGAAGGAGAGGTGGAGAAGGGGAGAGGGGGGAAGGAAAGAGGAGAAGTACCGGGGAAGGAGAGAGGGGAGAAGGAGAGAGGGGAAGGAAAGGGGAAGGAGAGGGGGGAAGTAGAGAGGGGAAGGAGGGGGGAGGAGAGAGGGGAGGAGAGAGGAGAGGAGGGAAGGAGAGGGAGAAGGAGAGAGGGGAGAAGAAGAGAGGGGAGAAGGAGTGTGGGGCAGGAAGAGTGAAGGAGAGGTGGAGAAGGGGAGAGGGGGGAAGGAAAGAGGAGAAGTACCGGGGAAGGAGAGAGGGGTGAAGGAGAGAGGGGAAGGAAGGGGGAAGGAGAGAGTGGAGAAGGAGGGGTGGAAAGAAAGGGGGAAGGAGACGGGGAGAAGGAGCGAGGGGGGAAGGAGAGAGGGGAAGGAAGGGGGAAGGAGAGAGGGGAGAAAGCGAGTGGGGAGAAGGAGAGGGGTAGGAGAGCGAGAAGGAGAGAGTGGAGATGGAGAGTGGAAGGAAAGAGGGGAGAAGGAGAGTGGGGAGAAGGAGTGGGGGAGGAGAGGGGGAAGGAGAGAGTGGAGAAGGAGAAAGGGAAAGGAAGGGGGAGGCGACGGGGAGAAGGAGAGGGGGGTAAGGAATGGGGAAGGAGAGAGGGCAGAAGGAGGGGGGAGGAGAGGGGGAAGGAGAGAGGGGAGAAGGAGGGGTGCAAAGGAAGGGGAAGGAGACGGGAGAAGGAGGGGATAAGGAGAGAGGGGAAGGAAGGGTGTAGGAGAGAGGGGAGAAGGAGAGAGGGGGGAAGTAGAGAGGGGAAGGAAGTGGAAAGAAGAGAGGGGAGAAGCAGAGACAGGGGTAGGAGAGAGGGGGAATGAGAGAGGGGGAGGAAGTGGGAAGGAGATGGGGGGAAGGCGAGCGGGGGAGGAGAGGGGGGAAGAAAGGGGGAAGGAGAGCGGGGATAAGGAGCGGGGGAAGGAGAGAGGTGGGGAAGGAGAGGGGGTAGGAGAAGGAGAGCAAGAGAGGGGAGAAGATGGGGGGAAAGGAAGGGGGAAGGAGACGGGAGAAGGGGAGAGGCGAAATAAGAGGGAAGGAGAGAGGGGAGAAGGAGGGAGGGGGAAGTTGAGGGGAAAGGAGAGAGGGGAGACAGAGAGAGGGGAGAAGGAGAGAGGGAAGGATGGGGGAAGGAGGGAGGGGAGAAGGAGAGAGGGGAAGGAAGGGGAAGGAGAGAGGGGACAAGGAGAGGGAGGAGAAAGAGAGGGGAGAAAGAGAGGGGGAAGGAGAGAGTGGGGAAGAAGGGGGAACAAGAGAGCGGGGAAGGGGGCAAGTAGAGAGGGGAGAAGGAGAGATGGGGAAAGGAGAGAGGGGGAAGGAGACGGGGGAAGGGGAGAGTGGGGAAGGAGAGAGGGGAGACGGAGAGGGGGGAAATAGAGGGGGAAAGAGAGAGGGGGAAGTAGGGAGGGGAGAATGAAAAAGGGGACAAAACGGGGAAGGAAAAAGGGGGTAAGGAAATGGGGGGGAAGGAAGGGTGTAGTAGAGAGAGGTGTAGTAGCGAGGGGAAGGAAGGGGGAAGGAGAGAGGGCAGAAGGAGTGAGGAGGGAAGGAGAGAGTGAGAAGGAGACAGTGGGGAAGGAAGGGGGAATGAGAGAGCGGGGAAGGGGGGAGGAGTGAGATGAGAAGGGGAGATGGGGAAAGGAAAGGGGGGAAGGAGATGGGGAAGGGGCGAGGGGAAGAAGGGGGAACGAGAGAGTGGAGAAGGAGAGGGGGAAGGAGAGAGGGAGAAACAAAGCGGGGAAGGAAGGGGGAGGGAGAGAGGGGAGAAGGAGTGAGGGGAGAAAGAGAGGGGAGATGGAGAGGGGGACGGATAGAGGGGGAAGGAGAGAGTGGGGAAGGAGGGGGGAATGGGAGAGCGAGAAGGGGGTATGAGTGAGGGGAGAAGGAGAGAGGGGAAAGAGAGAGGGGGGAAGGAGGGAGGGGAGACGGAGAGAGGGGAAGGAGGAGGGAAGGAGAGGGGGGAAGGAGAGAGGGGGAAGGGGAGAGTGGAAGGATGGGGGAAGGAGATGGGGAAAATGAGAGTGGAGAAGAACAGAGGGGGAAAGGAATGAGAAGGAGAAGGGGGAAGGAGGGGGGAAGGAGAGAGTGGAGAAGGAGGGGGGGAAGGAGAGAGCGGGGAAGGAGGGGAGAAGGAGCGAGCTGGGAACAAAGGGGGAAGGGGAGAGGGGGAGAATGAGAGAGGGGAAGGAAGGGAATAGGAGAGTGGGGTGAAGGAGAGGGGGAAGGAAGTGGGAAGGAGATAGGGGAGAAGGAGAGGGGTGAAGCAGCGGGCGAAGGAGGGAGGGGAGAAGGAGAGAGGGGAAGGAGAGAGGGGATAAGTAGAGAGGGCAGAAAGCGAGGGGGGATTAGAGGGGAATGGGTAGAGGAGATAAGGAGAGAGTGGGGAAGGAGGGGGGAACGGGAGAGGGTGGAAGGGGGAAGGAGTGAGGTGATAAGGAGAGATGGGGAAAGGAGTGGGGAAGGATAGCGGGGAAGGAGGGAGGGGAGACGGTGAGAGGGGAAGGAGGGGTAAGGAGAGAGTGGAGAAGGATAGAGGGGAGAAGAAGAGAGGGGAAAGGAGAGAGGGGTGAAGGAGAGGGGAGAAGGAGAGAGGGGAAAAAAGGGGGAAGGAGAGGAGGAGAAGGACGGGGGAAGAAGAGAGGGGTGAAGGAGAGAGAGGAAGGAAGTGGGTAGGAGCGAGGGGAGAAGGAGAGAGGGTAAGGAATGGGGGGAGAGAGGGAAGAAGGAGAGAGGGGAAGGAAGGGGGAAGGAGAGAGGAGAGAAGGAGAGCAGGGAAGGAAGGGGGAGGAGAGAGGGGAGAAGGAGAGAGGGGAAGGAAGGGGGAAGGAGAGAGGGGAAAGGAGAAAGGTGTAGGAAGGGATAAAGAGTGAGGGGGGAAACAGAGCGGGGCAGGAAGGGGGAAGGAGAGAGGGGAGAAGGAGAAAGGGGAAGGAGAGAGGGGACAAGGAGAGTGGGGAGAGAGAGAGGGGAGAAAGAGAGGGGGGAAGGAGAGGTGGACGGATAGAGGGGGAATGTAGAGAGTGGGGAGGAGGGTGGAAGGATAGAGGAGGGAAGGAGAGAGTGGGCAAGGGGGGAACAAGTGAACGGGAAGGGGGGAAGGAGTGAGTGGAGAAGGAGAGGGGAAGAAACAGGGAAGGAAAGGGGGGAAGGGAGTGGGAGGAGAGAGGCGTGAAGGAGAGAGGGGAAGGAAGCGGGAAGGTGAGCGGGAAGAAGGGGAGAGGGGATGGAGGGAGGGGGAAGGAGAGGGGGAAGGACAGAGGGGAGAAGGGGAGAGGGGAAGGAAGCGGGAAGGAAAGAGCGGGGAAGGAGAGAGGGGGAAGAAGACAGGGAAGGAAGGGGAAGGAGAGGGGTAGAAGAGGGGGAAAGAGAGAGGTTAAGGAATGGGGATGGAGAGAGGGAAGAAGGAGAGAGGGGATAGAGGGAGGGGAGAATGAGAAAGGAGAGAAGGAGAGAGGGGACGGAAGGGAGGAGGAGAGAGGGGCGAAGGAGAGTTTGGAAGGAAGGGGGTAGGAGAGGGGGAAGTAGAGAGGGAAGGAAGGGGGCAGGACAGAGGGGAGAAGTAGAGAGGGAAAGGAAGGGGGAAGGAGAGGGGGAGAAGGAGAGACGGGAAGGAAGGGGGGAGGAGAGGGGGAGAAGGAGAGAGTGGAGAAGGAGAGAGGGGAAGAAACAGGAAGGAAAGAGGGGGAAGGGGAAGGAAGGGGGGAGGAGGGGGGTGAAGGAGAGAGGGAAGAAGGAGAGGGGGTAGAACGAGAGCGGGGGAAGGAAAGAGGGGTGAAGGAGAGACTGTAAGGAATGGGGAAGGACAGAGGGGAGAAGGGGAGAGGGGAAGGAAGGGGGAGGAGAGAGGGGAGAAGGAGAGAGGGGAAGGAACGGGGCAGGGGAGAGGGGAGAAGGAGAGGGGGGAGAAGTAATCGGGGAAGGAAGGGAGAAGGGAAGGGGAGAAGGAGCGAGGGGATGGAGGGAGGGTGGACGGAGAGAAGGGAGAAGGAGAGGGGGAAGGAGAGGGCGAAGGAGAGAGGGGAGAAGAAGAGAGGGGAAGGAAGGAGGAGGAGAGAGGGGGAAAGTGAGAGGGTAAGGGATGGGGAAGGAGAGGGGGGAAGGAGAGAGGGGATGGAAGCGGGAAGGAGAGAGGGGAGAAAGAGAGGGTGGAAGGAGAGTGGGTGAAGGAGAGAGAGAGGAAGGAAGGGGGAAGGACAGAGGGGAGAAGGAGAGGGCGTAGGAGAAGGAGAACAGGAGAGGGGAGAAGGTGGGGGGGAAAGGAAGGGGGAAGGAGACAGGGGAGAAGGGGAGAGGCGAAAGAAGAGGGAAGGAGAAAGGGGAGAAGGAGGGAGGGGAAAGGTGAGGGGAAAGGAGAAAGGGGAGACGGAGAGAGGGGAGAAGGAGAGAGAGTTGCACGGAGAGAGGGGAACGAAGGGTGAAGGAGAGAGCGGGGAAATGGAGAGAGGGGAAGGAAGGGAGATGGAGAGGAGGAGAAAGAGAGCGGGGAAGGAGAGAGTGGTGAATTAAAGAGGGGAAGGAAGTGGGAAGGAGAGAGGGGATGAAAGGGAGAAGGAGAGGGGGTAAGGAAGGGGGAAGGAGAGGGGGGAGAAGGAGGGGTGGAAAGACAGGGGGAAGGAGACAGGGCGACGGAGAAAGGGGAAAGGAGAGAGGGGAAGGAAGGGGGATGGAGAGGTGGAGAAAGAGAGAGGGGGAAGGAGAGATTGGTGAAGTAAAGAGGGTAAGTAAGGGGGAAGGAGAGAGTGGATGGAAGGGGGAAGGAGAGAGGGCAGAAGGTGGGGTGGAAGGAAGGGGGAATGAAGTGGGAAGGAGGTAGGGGAGAAGGATCGGGGAGGAGTGTGGGAAGGAGAGATGGGAGAAGGAGAGAGGCGAGGAGAGGAGGGAAGGAGAGGGTGAAGGTGAAAGGGGAGATGAAGAGAGGGGAGAAGGAGTGGCGGGCAGGAAGGGTGAAGGAGAGGTGGAGAAGGGGAGCGGGGGGAAGGAAAGAGCAGAAGGACCGGGGAAGGAGAGAGGGGTGAAGGAGAGAGGGGAACGAAGGGGGAAGGAGAGAAGGGAGAAGGAGAGGGGGGAAGGAGAGAGTGGAGAAGGAGAGAGGGGAATGAAGGGGAAAGGAGAGAGGGGAGAAGGAGAGGGGGTAGGAGTAGGAGAACAAGAGAGGGGAGAAGGTGGGGCGTTAAGGAAGGGGGAAGGCGACAGGGGAGAAGGGGACAGGCGAAAGAAGAGGGAAGGAGAGAGGAGAGAAGGGGTGAGGGGAAAGGAGAGAGGGGAGACGGAGAAAGGGCAGAAGGAGAGAGGGAAGGACGGGGAAAGGAGGGAGGGGAGAAGAAGAGAGGGGAAGGAAGGGGAAGGAGAGAGGGGACAAGGAGAGAGGGGAGTAAGAGAGGGGAGTAAGAGAGGGGAGAAAGAGAGGTGTGAAGGAGAGGTTGGGGAAAAAGGGGGAACAAGAGAGCGGGGAAGGGGGCAAGGAGAGAGGGGAGAAGGAGAGATGGGGAAAGGAGAGAGGGGAAAGGAGACGGGGGAAGGGGAGAGTAGGGAAGGAGAGAGGGGAGAAGGAGGGGGGAAAGAGAGGGGGAAGGAGAGAGGGGGACGTAGGGAGGGGAGAATGAGAAAGGGGACAAAACGGGGAAGGAAAAAGGGGGTAAGGAAAGGGGGGAAGGAAGGGTGTAGGAGAGAGGGGTGTAGGAGCGAGGGGAAGGAAGGGGGAAGGAGAGAGGGTAGAAGGAGTGAGGCGGAAGGAGAGACTGGGAAGGAGAGAGTGGGGAAGGAAGGGGGAATGAGAGAGTGGGGAGGGGGGCAGTGAGAGGAGAAGGGAAGATGGGGAAAGGAGAGGGGGGAAGGAGATGGGGAAGGAGAGAAGGAGAAGGAGAGAGGGGAGAAGGAGAGAAGGGGGAAGTAGAGAGAGAAGGAAGGGGGAAGGAGATAGGGGAGAAGGAGAGAGGGTGGAAGGAGAGAGGGGGGAACAAGAGAGGGGGAAGGAGAGAGGGGAAGGAATGGTGAAGGAGAAAAGGGAGAAGGAGTGACTGGTGAAGGAGAGGGGGAAGGAGAGGGAGAGAGGGGAGATGGAGAGAGGGGAAGGAATGGGGAAGGAGAGAGGAGAGAAGGAGAGAGGGGAAGGAGATGGGGGAAGGAGCGCGGGGAAGAAGGGGAAACGAGAGAGTGGAGAAGGAGAGGGGGAAGGAGAGGGGGAGAAACAGAGCTGGGAAGCAAGGGGGAAGGAGAGAGGGGAGAAGGAAAGAGGGGAGAAAGAGACGGGAGAAAGAGAGGGGAGATGGAGAGGGGGACAGATAGAGGGGGGAAGGAGAGGGGGGGAAGGAGAGAGTGGGGAAGGAGGGGGGAATGGGAGAGGGGGAAGGGGGAATGAGTGAGGGGAGAAGGAGAGAGGGGAAGGAGGGAGGGGAGACGGAGAGAGGGGAACGAGGGGGGAAGGGAAGGGGGAAGGAGAGAGGGGGAAGGGGAGAGTGGAAGGATGGGGGAAGGAGATGGGGAAAATGAGAGAGGGGAGAAGAAGAGAGGGGGAAAGGCGAGAGGGGTGAAGGAGAGATTGTAAGGAATGGAGAAGGAGAAGGGGGAAGGAGGGGAGAAGGAAGGGGGAGTGAGAGAGGGGAGAAGGAGAGAGGGGAAGGAAGGGGGAGTGAGAGAACGGGGAACAAATGTGGAAGGGGAGAGGGGTAGAATGAGAGAGGGCAAGGAAGGGGGTAGGAGTGAGGGGAGAAGGAGGGGGAAGGAACAGGGAAGGAGAGAGGGGAGAAGGAAGGGTTAAGGAGAGAGGGGAGAAGGAGAGAGGGGGAAGGAGGGGGGAAGGAGAGAGGGGAAAAGGAGAGGGGGAAGGAGAGGGGGCAAGGAGAGAGGGGGGAAGGAGGGGAGAAAGAGAGAGGGGAGAAGGAGCGAGGGGAAGGACGGGGGAAGGAGAAAGGGGAGAAGCAGGGGGGGAAGGAACGGGGAAGGAGAGAGGGGTGAAGGAGAGAGGGGGAAGGAGGGGGTAAGGAGAGAGGGGAGAAGGAGAGAGGGGAAGGAGAGAGGGGTGAAAGAGAGGGGAGAAGGAGAGAGGGGAAGGAAGGGGGTAGGAGCGAGGGGAGAAGGAGAGAGGGTAAGGAAGGGGGAAGGAGATGGGGAGAAGGACGGGGGGAAGGAGAGAGGGGTGAAGGAGAGAGGGGAAGGAAGGGGGTAGGAGCGAGGGGAGAAGGAGAGAGGGAAGACGGAGAGAGGGGAAGGAATGGGGAAGGAGAGAGGGCAGAAGGAGAGCAGGGAAGGAAGGGGGGAGGAGAGGGGCAGAAGGAGAGAGGGGAAGGAAGGGGGAAGGAGAGAGGGGAGAAGGAGAGAGGGGAAGGAAGGGGGAAGGAGAGAGGGGAGACGCAGAGGGGGAAGGAACGGGGAAGGAGACAGGGGAATGGAGAGAGGTGTAGGAAGGGGGAAAGAGTGAGGGGAGAAGGAGGGGGAAGGAACAGGGAAGGAGAGAGGGGAGAAGGAAGGGTTATGGAGAGAGGGGAGAAGGAGAGGGGGGAAGGAGGGGGGAAGGAGAGAGGGGAGAAGGAGAGGGGGAAGGAGAGGGGGCAAGGAGAGAGGGGGGAAGGAGGGGAGAAAGAGAGAGGGGAAAAGGAGCGAGGGGAAGGACGGGGGAAGGAGAAAGGGGAGAAGCAGGGGGAAGGAACGGGGAAAGAGAGAGGGGTGAAGGAGAGAGGGGGAAGGAGGGGGGAAGGAGAGAGGGGAGAAGGAGAGAGGGGAAGGAGAGAGGGGTGAAGGAGAGGGGAGAAGGAGAGAGGGGGAGGAAGGGGGTAGGAGCGAGGGGAGAAGGAGAGAGGGTAAGGAGGGGGTAGGAGATGGGGAGAAGGACGGGGGGAAGGAGAGAGGGGTGAAGGAGCGAGGGGAAGGAAGGGGGTAGGAGCGAGGGGAGAAGGAGAGAGGGAAGACGGAGAGAGGGGAAGGAATGGGGAAGGAGAGAGGGCAGAAGGAGAGCAGGGAAGGAAGGGGGAGGAGAGGGGGAGAAGGAGAGAGGGGAAGGAAGGGGGAAGGAGAGAGGGGGGAAGGAGAGAGGGGAAAGAAGGGGGAAGGAGAGAGGGGAGACGCAGAGGGGGAAGGAACGGGGAAGGAGACAGGGGATGGAGAGAGGTGTAGGAAGGGGGAAAGAGTGGGGGGAGAAGGAGGGGGAAGGAACAGGGAAGGAGAGAGGGGAGAAGGAAGGGTTAATGAGAGAGGGGAGAAGGAGAGAGGGGGAAGGAGGGGGGAAGGAGAGAGGGGAGAAGGAGAGGGGGAAGGAGAGGGGGCAAGGAGAGAGGGGGGAAGGAGGGGAGAAAGAGAGAGGGGAAAAGGAGCGAGGGGAAGGACGGGGGAAGGAGAAAGGGGAGAAGCAGGGGGAAGGAACGGGGAAAGAGAGAGGGGAGAAGGAGAGAGGGGGGAAGGAGGGGGGAAGGAGAGAGGGGAGAAGGAGAGAGGGGAAAGGAGAGAGGGGTGAAGGAGAGGGGAGAAGGAGAGAGGGGAAGGAAGGGGGAAGGAGAGAGGGAAGACGGAGAGAGGGGAAGGAAGGGGGAAGGAGAGAGGGGAGAAGGAGAAAGGGGAAGGAGTGATGGGACAAGTGAAGTGGGGAGAAAAAGAGGGGAGAAAGGGAGGGGGGAAGGAGAGGGGGACGGATAGAGGGGGAAAGTAGTGAGTGGGGAGGAGGGTGGAAGGATAGATGAGGGAAGGAAAGAGTGGGAATGGGGGAATCAAGTGAACGGGAAGGGGGGAAGGAGTGAGTGGAGAAGGAGAGGGGAAGAACCAGGGAAGGAGGGGGGGACGGAAGGGGGGAGGAGAGAGGCGTGAAGGAGAGAGGGGAAGGAAGCGTGAAGGAGAGAGGGAAGAAGGGAAGAGGGGATTGCGGGAGGGGTGAAGGAGAGGCGGAAGGACAGAGGGGAGAAGGAGAGAGGGGAAGGAAGCGGGAAGGAGAGAGTGGTGAAAGAGAGGGGGGATAAGAAAGGGAAGGAAGGGGGAAGGAGAGGGGGAGAAGAGGGGGAAGGAGAGAGGTTAAGGAATTGGGAAGGCGAGAGGGAAGGAGAGAGGGGATATAGAGAGGGGCGAATGAGAAAGGAGAGAAGGAGAGAGGGGAAGGAAGGGAGGAGGAGCGAGGGGAGAAGGAGAGTTGGGAATGAAGGGGGTAGGAGAGGGGGGAAGTAGAGAGGGAAGGAAGGGGGCAGGAGAGAGGGGAGAAGGAGAGAGGGAAAGGAAGGGGGGAGGAGAGGGGGAGAAGGAGAGAGTGGAGAAGGAGAGAGGGGAAGTAACAGGGAAGGAAAGAGGGGGAAGGGGAAGGGAGGGGGAGGAGGGGGTGAAGGAGAGACGGAAGAAGGAGAGAGGGTAGAACAAGAGAGGGGGGAAGATAAGAGGGGTGAAGGAGAGACGGTAAGGAATGGGGAAGGACAGAGGGGAGAAGGGGAGAGGGGAAGGAAGGGGGCAGGGGAGAGGGGAGAAGGAGAGGGGTTAGAAGTAGCGAGTGGAAGGAAGGGAGAAGGGAAGAGGGGAGAAGGAGAGAGGGGATGGAGGGAGGGGGGAAGGAGAGAGGGGATGGAGGTAGGAGGGAAGGAGAGGGCGAAAGAGAGAGGGGAGAAGGAGAGAGGGGAAGGAAGGGGGAGGAGAGAGGGGAGAAGCAGAGAGGGGGCAAGTAGAGAGGGAAGGAAGGGGGAAGGAGAGAGTGTAGAAGGAGAGGGGGGAAGGAAGCGTGAAGCAGAGAGGGAAGAAGGGAAGAGGGGATTGAGGGAGGGGTGAAGGAGAGGGGGAATGACAGAGGGGAGAAGGAGAGAGGGGAAGGAAGCGGGAAGGAGAGAGTGGAGAAAGAGAGGGGGGAAGAAGACAGGGAAGGAAGGGGGAAGGAGAGGGGAAGAAGAGGGGGAAGGAGAGAGGTTAAGGAATGGGGAAGGCGAGAGGGAAGAAGGAGAGAGGGGATATAGAGAGGGGAGAATGAGAAAGGAGAGAAGGAGAGAGGGGAAGGAAGGGAGGAGGAGCGAGGGGAGAAGGAGAGTTGGGAAGGAAGGGGGTAGGAGAGGGGGGAAGTAGAGAGGGAAGGAAGGGGGCAGGAGAGAGGGGAGAAGGAGAGAGGGAAAGGAAGGGGGAAGGAGAGAGGAGAGAAGGAGAGACGGGAAGGAAGGGGGGAGGAAAGGGGGAGAAGGAGAGATGGTAAGGAATGGGGAAGGACAGAGGGGAGAAGGGGAGAGGGGAAGGAAGGGGGAGGAGGGGGTGAAGGAGAGAGGGAAAAAGGAGAGAGGGTAGAACGATAGCGGGGGGAAGGAAAGAGGGGTGAATGAGAGACGGTAAGGAACGGGGAAGGACGGAGGGGAGAAGGGGAGAGGGGAAGGAAGGGGGAGGAGAGAGGGGAGAAGGAGAGGGGGAAGGAAGGGGGCAGGGGAGAGGGGAGAAGGAGAGGGGGAGAAGTAGCCAGGGGAAGGAAGGGAGAAGGGAAGAGGGGAGAAGGAGAGAGGGGACGGAGGGAGGGGGGAAGGAGAGAGGGGATGAAGGTAGGGGGCAAGGAGAGAAGGGAGAAGGAGGGGGGAAGGAGAGGGCGAAGGAGAGAGGGGAGAAGGAGAGAGGGGAAGGATGTGGGAGGACAGAGGGGGAAAGAGAGAGGGTAAGGAATGGGGAAGGAGGGGGGGAAGGAGAGAGTGGAAGGAAGGGGGAAGGAGAGATGGGAGAAAGGGGGGGAAGGAGAGGGGGTGAAGGAGAGAGAGAGGAAGGAAGGGGGAAGGAGAGAAAGGCCGCAGAGTGGGGAAGGAGAGAGTGGAAGGAACGGGGAAGGAGAGAGTGGATGGAACGGGGAAGGAGCGAGGGGAGAAGGAGAGAGGGGATGGAAGGGGGAAGGAGAGAGGGGAGAAGGAGAGATGGGAAAGAAGAGGAAGGAGAGAGGGGAGAAGAAGAGAGGGGGCAAGTAGAGAGGGAAGGAAGGGGGAAGGAGAGAGGGGAGAAGGAGAGGGGGAAAGAGAGAGGGGGAAATAGGGAGGGTGAAGGAGAGAGGGAAGGAAGGGGGTAGGAGAGGGGGGAAGTAGAGAGGGAAGGAAGGCGGCAGGAGAGAGGGGAGAAGGAGAGCGGGAAAGGAAGGGGGAGGACAGGGGGAGAAGGAGAGAGTGGAGAAGGAGAGAGGGGAAGTAACAGGGAAGGAAAGAGGGGGAAGGGGGAAGGAAGGGGAGGAGGGGGTGAAGGAGAGAGGGTAGAACAAGAGCGGGGGGAAGGAAAGAGGGGTGAAGGAGAGACGGTAAGAAATGGGGAAGGACAGAGGGGAGAAGGGGAGAGGGGAAGGAAGGGGGAGGAGAGAGGGGAGAAGGAGAGAGGGGAAGGAAGGGGGCAGGGGAGAGGGGAGAAGGAGAGGGGTTAGAAGTAGCGAGGGGAAGTAATGGGAGAAGGGAAGAGGGGAGAAGGAGAGAGGGGATGGAGGGATGGGGGAAGGAGAGAGGGGATGGAGGTAGGGGGCAAAGAGAGAAGGGAGAAGGAGAGGGGAAAGGATTGGGCGAAGGAGAGATGGGAGAAGGAGAGAGGGGAAGGAAGGGAAGGAGAGAGGGGAGAAGAAGAGAGGGGGCAAGTAGAGAGGGAATGAAGGGGAATGGAGAGAGTGTAGAAGGAGAGGGGGGAAGGAAGCATGAAGGAGAGAGGGAAGAAGGGAAGAGGGGATTGAGGGAGGGGTGAAGGAGAGGGGGAAGGACAGAGGGGAGAAGGAGAGAGGGGAAGGAAGTGGGAAGGAGAGAGTGGAGAAGGAGAAGGGGGAAGAAGACAGGGAAGGAAGGGGGAAGCAGAGGGGGAGAAGAGGGGGAAGGAGAGAGGTTAAGGAATGGGGAAGGCGAGAGGGAAGAAGGAGAGAGGGGATATAGAGAGGGGAGAATGAGAAAGGAGAGAAGGAGAGAGGGGAAGGAAGATGGAGGAGAGAAGGGAGAAGTAGAGTTGGGAAGGAAGGGGGTAGGAGAGGGGGGAAGTAGAGAGGGAAGGAAGGGGGCAGGAGAGAGGGGAGAAGGAGAGAGGGAAAGGAAGGGGGAAGGAGAGAGGAGAGAAGGAGAGACGGGAAGGAAGGGGGGAGGAAAGGTGGAGAAGGAGAGAGTGGAGAAGGAGAGAGGGGAAGTAACAGGGAAGGAAAGAGGGGGAAGGGGAAGGGGAAGGAAGGGGGAGGAGGGGGTGCAGGAGAGAGGGTAGAACGAGAGCGGGGGGAAGGAAAGAGGGGTGAAGGAGAGACGATAAGGAATGGGGAAGGACAGAGGGGAGAAGGGGAGAGGGGAAGGAAGGGGGCAGGGGAGAGGGGAAAAGGAGAGGGGGAGAAGTAGAGAGGTGAAGGAAGGGAGAAGGGAAGAGGGGAGAAGGAGAGAGGGGATGCAGGGAGGGGGGAAGGAGAGAGGGGATGAAGGTAGGGGGCAAGGAGAGAAGGGAGAAGGAGAGGGGGAAGGAGAGAGGGGATGAAGGTAGGGGGCAAGGAGAGAAGGGAGAAGGAGAGGGGGAAGGAGAGGGCGAAGGAGAGAGGGGAGAAGGAGAGTGGGGAAGGAAGGGGGAGGAGAGAGGGGGAAAGAGAGCGGGTAAGGAATGGGGAAGGAGAGGGGGGAAGGAGAGAGTGGAAGGAAGGGGGAAGGAGAGATGGGAGAAAGAGGGGGGAAGGAGAGGGGGTGAAGGAGAGAGAGAGGAAGGAAGAGGGAAGGAGAGAAGGGCCGCAGAGTGGGGAAGGAGAGAGTGGAAGGAACGGGGAAGGAGAGACGGGAGAAGGAGAGAGGGGATGGAAGGGGGAAGGAGAGAGGGGAGAAGGAGAGATGGGAAAGAAGGGGAAGGAGAGAGGGGAGAAGAAGAGTGGGGGCAAGTAGAGAGGGAAGGAAGGGGGAAGGAGAGAGGGGAGAAGTAGAGGGGGAAGGAGAGAGGGGGAAGTAGGGAGGGTGAAGGAGAGAGGGAAGGAAGGAGGAAGGAGAGGGCGAGAAGGAGAGAGGGAAGGAAAGGGGAAGGAGAGAGGCGTGAAGGAGAGATGGGAAGGAAGGCACTGATTAAGAAGTAGGAATGTACAATATATCTGGAAATTGAGTCATCTAGTTCCAAATTGGAATAGAGTTAATTGGATGAATGTCCTGTTCTTTCACACAATGCAACATCCTGACAGTATCTATGGTTCCATTCCTCTTCACAGGTGGGTGTTAATATCTCTTCTGAAGTAGTGAGGTGTTTCCATTGTCCTGTTCCTGGAGGGTGTCCTTGCTGGTGCCTCTCTGTCTGACCCACTCCTTGTGTGACTTTAGTATTGTTGGGTTGTGAAATTCTCCATAGGGCTTTGAGATAATGTGGTGCTGTGTCATGTCTGTGGGAGCAAAACTCCTGATCCCTAGTATGTGTGCTGTCTGATTCGGCTTGTGAGCTGCTGGGAAATTCTGGGTGTTCTGGTACAGTTTGGCCAATTTTGCTTTTGTGGGCCTATCGTGGGTGAACAAATCTTTTCCCACTCTGATTGGTTCTGACCGGAAATTTTTCCAACTACCGGTGGTTACTGATTTGTTTTGACCGGATATTTGTCCACCTATCGGTGGTTACTGATTTGCACTGACCCCAAAGTTTTCCAAGTGTGGATGGTTATGGAGTTGCACTGACCCAAAATGTTTCTAGTGTTGTGTGTTACTGATTTGCACTGTCCAGAAATGTTTTGAAATGTCAGTGCTTTCTGATTTGTACTGACCTGTAATTTTTCCACTATTTGGTGGTTACAGATTTGTACAGACCCGAAATGTTTCTAAACCTCAGATATTACTGATTTGTACGGCCCCAAAGTTTGTCAAAGTGTCAGTATTTCCTGATATGCCATAACCAGAAAGGTCTCCATGTGTCAGTGGTTACTGATTTGCACTGACCCGAACATTTTCTCAGTGTTGGTGGTTACTGATTTGTACTGACCCCAAATTTTGCTAAGTGTGGATGGTTACTGAATAACACTGTCCCAAAATTATTTTAAACATCAGTGCTTACCAAATTGTACTGACCCATAATTTTTCCACCTGTCGGTGGTTAATGATTTGTACTGACCCGAAATTTTTCCAAGTGTCGGTGATTAATCATCTGCCCTTCCCCGAATTTTTTCCAAATGTCGGTGGTTTCTGATTTGCACTGACCCCAAGTTTTTCCAAGTGTGGATGTTCACTGATTTGCACAGATCCAAAATCTTTCTTACTGTCGGTGGTTACTGATTTGTACTGTCTTGAAATTTTTCAAACTGTCACTGGTTCCTGATTTGCACTGACCCGAAATGTTTCCAATTGTCTGTGGTTACTGATGGAAACTGACTGGAAATGTTTCAAAGTCTCGGTGATTACTAATGTGTACTGACCCAAAGTTTGTTGAAAGAGTCAGATCTTACTCATTTGTACTGACCCCAAATTTTTCCAGCTGTCATTGGTTACTGATTTGTACAGAGCAGAAATTTTTCAAACTATTGGTTGTAACTGATTTGTACAGACCTGAATTTTCTCTAAGTGTCAGTGGTTACTGATTTGCACTAACGCAGCATTTTCTCAGAGTCAGTGGTTTCTGAGTTGTACCAACCTGAAAATTTTCCAACTGTCAGTGGTTACTGATTTGTGCTCATATGAAAATTTTCCAACTGTCAGTGGTTACTGATTTGTGCTCATATGAAATTTTTCCAACTGTCGGTCGTTAGCGATTTGTACTGTCCCCAAATTTTTCTAAGTGTTGGTGATTACTGATTTGCATCGCCCTGACGTTTGTCAAAGTGTCAGAGTTTCCTGATTTGCACCGACCAGAATTTGTTTTCCATATATCAGTGGTTACTGATTTGTACTGACCCCAAATTATTCTCAGTTTTGGTGGTTACTGATTTCTACTGACCCAAACCTTTTCTAAGTGTGGATGGTTACTGATTTGCACTGTCCCAAATTCCTTTGAAATGTCAGTGCTCACCGATTTGTATTGACCCGTCATTTCTCGAACTGTTGGTGGTTACTGATTTGTACTGACCCAATATTTTTCGAAGTGTCAGTGCTTACTGATTTGAACTGACCATAAATTTTCCACCTGTCGGTGGTCACTGATTTTTACTGACTAGAAATGTTTTGAAGTGTAAGTGCTTACTGATTTGAACTAAACCAAATTTTTCCACCTGTCGGTGGTTATTGATTTCTACTGACCTGAAATTATTTATTTCTACTGACCTGGGCGGCACGGTGGCACAGTGGTTAGAACTACTGCCTCACAGCGCCAGAGACCCTGGTTCATTTTCCCGCCTCAGGCGACTGACTGTGTGGAGTTTGCACGTTCTCCCCGTGTCTGCGTGGGTTTCCTCCGGGTGCTCCGGTTTCCTCCCACATTCCAAAGATGTGCAGGTCAGGTGAATTGGCTTTCTGAGTTGTACCAACCTGAAAATTTTCCAACTGTCAGTGGTTACTGATTTATGCTCATATGAAATTTTTCCAACTGTCAGTCGTTAGCGATTTGTACTGACCCCAAATTTTTCTAAGTGTCGGTGGTTACTGATTTGCACTGCCCTGAAGTTTGTCGAAGTGTCAGAGTTTCCTGATTTGCACCGACCAGAATTTTGTTTCCATGTATCAGTGGTTACTGATTTGTACTGACCCCAAATTATTCTCAGTGTTGGTGGTTACTGATTTTCACTGACACTATTTTTTTCCAACTGTCAGTGGTTACTGATTTGAATTGACCCTAAACTTTTCCAACTGTCAGGTTTCCTGATTTGCACCGACCAGAATTTTGTTTCCATGTATCAGTGGTTACTGATTTGTACCGACCCCAAATTAATCTCAGTTTTGGTGGTTACTGATTTCTACTGACCGGAACGTTTTCTAAGTGTGCATGGTGACTGATTTGCACTGACCCAAATTATTTTGAAGTGTCAGTGCTCACCAATTTGTAGTGACCCGTAATTTCTCTCACTGTTGGTGATTACTGATTTGTACTCACCCAATATTTTTTGGAGTGTTAGTGCTTACTGATTTGAACTGACCCTAAATATTTCCAACTGTCGGTGGTTACTGATTTGTAACTGACCCTTAGTTATTCTAAGTGTGGATGGTGACTGATTTGCACTGACCCTAATTTTTTTCCAATTGTCAGTAATTATTGATTTCTACTGACCTGAAATTATTCTAAGTATCGGTGGTTACTGATTTGCACTGCCCCGAAGTTTGTCGAAGTGTCAGTGTTTCGTGATTTGCAGAGACCAGTATTTTTTTCCATGTACCAGTGTTTACTGATTTGCACTGACCCGAACATTTTCTCAGTGTCGGTGGTTACTGATTTTCACTCACCCTAACTTTTTCCAACTGTCAATTATTACTGATTTTCACTGAATAGAATTTGTTTGAAGTGTTCGTGCTTACTGATTTGAACTGACCCTAAATTTTTCCAACTGTCAGGGTTTCCTGATTTGCACTGGTCAGAATATCAGTGGTTACTGATTTGTACTGACCCCAAATTATTCTCTGTGTTGGTGGTTACTGATTTCTACTGACCCGAACCTTTTCTAAGTGTGGATGGTTACTGATTTGCACTGACTCAAATTCTTTAGAAGTGCCAGTGCTCACCAATTTGTACTGACTTGAAATTTTTCTTATTGTCACTGGTTCCTGATTTGTACTGACTTGAAATATTTCAAACTGTCAGTGATTACTGATTTGCACTGCCCCAAAGTTTGTCAAAGTGTCAATGTTTCCTGATTTTCACCAACCATAATATTTTTCCATGTATCAGTGCTTACTGATTTGAACTGACAATAAATTTTTCAAACTATCAATAGTTACTGATTTCTACTGACCTGAACCTTTTCTAAGTGTGGATGGTGACTGATTTGCACTGACCCAAATTCTTTTGGAATGTCAGTGCTCATCGATTTGTACTAACCCGAAATT
This sequence comes from Chiloscyllium punctatum, assembly GCF_047496795.1. Classification (NCBI taxonomy): domain Eukaryota; kingdom Metazoa; phylum Chordata; class Chondrichthyes; order Orectolobiformes; family Hemiscylliidae; genus Chiloscyllium; species Chiloscyllium punctatum. Next base: position 9,675,122 of record NC_092755.1, read on the forward strand.
ATTCTAAGTGTCAGCGGATACTGATTTACTTTGCCCTAAAATCTGTTGAAGTGTCAGTGTTTCCTGATTTGCACCGACCAGAATTTCTTTCCATGAATCATTGGTTACTGATTTGTACTGACCCCAAATTATTCTCAGTTTTGGTGGTTACTGATTTCTACTGACCCGAACATTTTCTAAGTGTGGATGGTAACTGAGTTGCATTGACCCAAATTCTTTTGAAGTGCCAGTGCTCACCGATTTGTACTGACTTAACATTTTTCTTGCTGTCACTGCTCCCTGATTTGTACTGACTTGAAATATTTCAAACTGTCACTGATTACTGATTTACACTGCCCCAAAGTTTGTCGAACTGTCAGTGTTTCCCGATTTGCACCAACCAGAATTTTTTTCCATGTATCAGTAGTTACTGATTTGTACTGACGTCAAATTAGTCTCAGTTTTAGTGGTTACTGATTTCTACTGACCCGAACCTTTTCTAAGTCTGGATGGTAACTGATTTGCACTGACCCAAATTCTTTTGAAATGTCAGTGCTCACCGATTTGTACATGTCTGTAAATTTTCTACTTTTTGGTGATTACTGATTTGTACTGACCCAATATTTTTCGAAGTGTCAGTGCTTACTGATTTGAACTGACCCTAAATATTTCCACCTGTCGGCGGTCACTGATTTTTACTGACTTGAAATTTGTCTAACCATCAATGGTTATTGATTTGAACTGAACCAAATTTTTCCAACTGTCAGTTCTTATTGATTTCTACTAACCTGAAATTATTCCAAGTGTCCGTGGTTATTGAGTTGCACTGCCCTGAAATTTGTCGAAGTGTCAGTGTTTCCGGATTTGAACCAACCAGAATTTTGTTTCCATGTATCAGTGACTACTGATTTGTACTGACCCCAAATTATTCTCAGTTTTGGTGGTTACTGATTTCGACCGACCTGAACATTTTCTAAGAGTGAATGGTTACTGAGTTGCACTGACCCAAGTTCTTTTGAAATGTCAGTGCTCACCGATTTGTACTGACCCGAAATGTTTCTTATTGTCACTGGTTCCTGATTCGTACTGACTTGAATTTTTTCAAACTGTCACTAGTTACTGATTTGCACTGCCCTAAAGTTTGTCAAAGTGTCAGTGTTTCGTGATTTGCACCGACCATAATTTTTTTCCATGTACCAGTGGTTACTGATTTGCACTGACCCGAACATTTTCTCAGTGTCAGTGATTACTGATTTTCATTGACGAGAAATTATTTGAAGTGTCAGTGCTTACTGATTTGAATTGACCCTAAAATTTTCCAACTGTCAGAGTTTCCTGATTTGCACCGACCAGAATGTTTTTTCCATGTACCAGTGTTTACTGATTTGCACTGACCCGAATATTGTCTCAGTGTCTGTAGTGACTGATTTTTACTGACCACAAATTTTTCTAAGTGTGGATGGTTACTGATTTAAACTGTCCCAAAATGTTTTGAAATGTCAGTGCTCACCGATTTGTACTGACTCGAAATTCATCCAAATGTCAGTGGTTACTGATTTAGAGTCATAGAGTCATAGAGATGTACAGCATGGAAACAGACCCTTCGGTCCAACATGTCCATGCTGACCAGATATCCCAACCCAATCTAGTCGCACCTGCCAGCACCCGGCCCATATCCATCCAAACCCTTCCTATTCATATACCCATCCAAATGCCTTTTAAATGTTGCAATTGTACCAGCCTCCACCACTTCCTCTGGCAGCTCATTCCATACACGTAACACCCTCTTTGTGAAAACTTTGCCCCTCAGGTCTCTTTTATATCTTTCCCCTCTTACCCTAAACCTATGCCCTCTAGTTCTGGACTCCCTGACTCTAGGGAAAAGACTTTGTCTATTTACCCTATCCATGCCCCTCATAATTTTGTAAACCTCTATAAGGTCACCCCTCAGCCTCTGACGCTCCAGGGAAAACAGCCCCAGCCTGTTCAGCCTCTCCCTATATCTCAAAACTTCTATGCCTGGCAACATCCTTGTGAATCTTTTCTGAACCCTTTCAAGTTTCACAACATCTTTCCAAAAGGAAGGAGACCAAAAATGCATGCAATATTCCGACAGTGGCCTAACTAATGTCCTGTACAGCCGCAACATGACCTCCCAACTCCTGTACTCAATACTCTGACCAATAAAGGAAAGCATACCAAAAGCCTTCATCACTATCCTATCTCCCTGCGACTCCACTTTCAAGGAGCTATGAACCTGCACTCCAAGGTCTCTTTGTTCAGAAACACTCCCTAGGATCTTACCATTAAGTGTATAAGTCCTGCGAAGATTTGCTTTCCCAAAATGTAGCACCTCGCATTTATCTGAGTTAACCTCCATCTGCCACTTCTCAGCCCATTGGCCCATCTGTTCAAGATCCTGTTGTAATCTAAGGTAACCCTCTTCGCTTGTCCACTACACCTCCGAAAACTTACTAACATGTACCTGTTATGCTCGCATCCAAATCATTTATGTAAATGACAAAAAGTAGAGGGCCCATCACCGATCCTTGTGGCACACCACTGGTCACAGGCCTCCAGTCTGAAAAACACCCCTCCACCACCACCCTCTGTCTTCTACCTTTGAGCCAGTTCTGTATCCAAATGGCTAGTTGTCCCTATATTCCATGAGATCTAACCTTGCTAACCAGTATCCCATAGGGAACCTTTTCGAACGACTTACTGAAGTTGATTTAGATCACATGAACTGCTCTACCCTCATCAATCCTCTTTGTTACTTCTTCACAAAACTCAATCAAATTTGTGAGACATGATTCCCCACACACAAAGCCATGTTGACTATCCCTAATCAGTCCTTGCCTTTCCAAATACATGTACATTCTGTCCCTCAGGATTCCCTCCAACAACTTGCCCACCACTGACATCAGGCTCACTGGTCTATAGTTCCCTGGCTTGTCTTTACCGTCCTTCTTAAACAGTGGCACCACGTTTGCCAACCTCCAGTCTTCTGGTACCTCATCTGTGACTATCGATGATACCAGTATCTCAGCAAGAGGCCCAGCAATCACTTCTCTAGCTTCCCACAGAGTTCAAGCATACACCTGATCAGTTCTGGGGATTTATCCACCTTTACCTATTTCAAGACATCCAACACTTCCTCCTCTGTAATATGGACATTTTGCAAGGTGTCACCATCTATTTCCCTACAGTCTATATCTTCCATATCCTTTACTACAGTAAATACTGATGCAAAACATACGTTTAGTATCTCCCCCATTTTCTGTGGCTCCACACAAAGGCCACCTTGTTGATCTTTGAGTGGCCCTATTCTCTCCCTAGTTACCTTTTGTCCTTAAAGTATTTGTTAAAACCTTTTGGATTCTCCTTAATTCTATTTGCCAACGCTATCTCATGTCCCCGTTTTGTCCTCCTGATTTCCCTCTTAAGTATAATCCTCCTGCCTTTATACTCTTCTGAGGATTCACTCTATCTATCCTGCCTATACCTTACATATGCTTCCTTCTTTTTCTTAACCAAACCTTCAATTTCTTTAGTCATCCAGCATTCCCTATAACTACGAGCCTTTTCTTTCACCCTAACAGGAATATACTTTCTCTGGATTCTCGTTATCTCATTTCCGAAGGCTTCCCATTTTCCACCCATCCCTTTACCTGTGAACATCTGCACCCAATCAGCTTTTGAAAATTCTTACCTAATACCGTCAAAATTGGTCTTTCTCCAATTTCGAACTTCAACTTTTAGATCAGGCCTACGCTTTTCCATCACTATTTTAAATCTAATAGAATTATGGTCGCTGGCCCCAAAGTGCTCCCCCACTGACACCTCAGTCACCTGACCTGCATTATTTCCCCAGAGTAGGTCAAGTTTTGCACCTTCTCTGAGAAGTACATCCACATACTGAATCAGAACATTTTCTTATACACACTTAACAAATTCGTCTCCATCTAAACCCTTAACACTATGGCAGTCTCAGTCTATGTTTGGAAAGTTAAAATCCCTGACCATAACCACCCTATTATTCTTACAGATAGCTGAGATCCCCGAACAAATTTGTTTCTCAATTTCCCTCTGACGATTCGGGGGTTAATAATATAATCCCAATAAGGTGATCATCCCTTTCTTATTACTCAGTTCCACCCAACTAATGTCCCTGAATGTATTTCCAGGAATATCCTCCCTTAGCACAGCTGTAATGCTATCCCTTATCAGAAACATCACTCCCCCTCCTCTATTGCCTCCCTTTCTATCCTTTCTGTAGCATTTGTATCCTGGAACATTACGCTGCCAGTCCTGCCCATCTCTGAGCCATGTTTCCATAATTGCTATGATAGCTCACAAATGTGAAGTGATGCATTTAGGCAAGACTAATTCGAGAGCAAATTATACAATGAACAGAGGACCCTTGGGAAAAGCAGATGGGCAGAAAGATCTGGGAGTGCAGGTCCATTGTACCCTGAAGGTTGCTGCACAGGTGGATAGAGTGGTCAAGAAGGCATATAGTCTGCTTGCCTCTCATTGGGCGGGGTATTGAGTATATCCCCGATGAAGGGCTTTTGCCCGAAACGTTGATTTCGCTGCTCGTTGGATGCTGCCTGAACTGCTGTGCTCTTCCAGCACCACTAATCCAGTATAAAGTACTGTATACCTGCGATGCCCACCTCTATCTAAAGGCATCGAGAACATTGATACACACCACATGCTCCTTCTCCAAGGACACCCTGCTGTGTAGCCTTTATCCTCAATCATAGAATAGAATCCCGACAGTATGGAAGGAGAGCATTGGCCCATCCAATCCCACTGACCATCTGAAGAACATGCCAGCCAGGGTACTCCACCCCTGTAACCCTGCATTTCCCATGGCTGATCCACCTCGACCGCACATTCCTGGACATTGTACAATTTAGTATGACCGATCCATCTAACCACATCTTTGGACTGTGGGAGGAAACCAGAGCACCTGGAGGGGGCCCACACTATCGGAGAATATGCAAACTCTACCAAGGCTGGACTCCAACCTTGTACCTGGTGTTGTAAAGCAGCAGTGCTATAACCACAATTTAAATCAAAAGAGATGATCCCTGTTCATTATCACTTCGATGTTTGTGGAGACTAATTGCTCAGAGAGACATCCTGAGGTTCAGAAAGTAGTGATTATAAATTTAGTCAACACCAGCCCAGTTAATGAGATTAAAAATCCCAACATCAATACTCCAACATCGTCATCATGTACAAGGTCCAGTCCTGACTATAATTAACAGTAACTGCAGAATCAGAGTCCTGCAGTGATTTGTGAACTCTACCTCACACGGGGCAGGTGGATGACCAATTCCCTGTGTGCACTCACTGGTCTCTCACTTGTGGTGAAGACTCAGTAAATCCCTTGTCACATGGAGAGGTAAATAACTCCTACACAGTATGAACCCTCTGGGGTCTCAGCAGGCGGGATGAATCACTGAATCCGTTCTCACACACTGATCATCTGAATGGCCTATCCCCTGTGTGAGGTCACAGGGCTCTCAGCAGGAGGTGCATTTGAGTGAATCTCACCCCACACTGGGTGCAAATGAGTGGCCTTTCCCCAGAGTGGGCTTACTGGTGTGTCAGCAGGTCAGAGGACTCAGTGAATCCTTTCCCACACACGGAGCAGGTGAATGGCCTCTCCCCAGTGGGAATGCAATGATGTCTCCACATTTGGGAGATTTGAATGAACCCTTTCTCACACATGGAGCAGGTGAATGGTCTCAATCCTCTGTGCCCACTCCGGTGCGTCAGCAGATTGTAATATTGAATAAATCCCTTCCTCTCCGTGGGGCAGGTGACCGACCTCTCCCCAGTGTGCCCGTGTCGGTCAGTGTCCCGCTGGGAGTGGTAACTGATTACTTCCCACAGTCCCCACATTTACTCAGCCTCACACTGCTCCCGTCATATTGGTATCCCGTCAGATCACATGACCGGTTAAATCCTCGACCACAGGTACAACATGGGAATGGTTTCCCTGGGCTGTGATTGTTGTTTTCCCCTTCCATATTACCCATAATAATCAGGACCTGCGGAACTGGGTGACTCTCAGATAGATTTAAAGTCTGAATTTCCCATCTGTGAACCCTTTCGCTGTAAAACAAGTTTATCTCTGTCATTATTGCAGTAAGATTGCAGGAGGAATTGAGAACAGTGTCTAACTATCTATAGTTATTAGTCTCTGCTCAGGATCTGATTTCCTTGCTCTCCAAATTAACATCAGTCTCTCTCACACACAATGTCTCTGTCCCTTTAAAAGACAACAGCAGAGAGGGATAGTATTCCTTTAAACAGCCAGCCTCTGCACATGCTCTACTGACTCAAATGAGCAAGCTAAACTTGTAGACGCAAAGATACCCACTCCTCCCGGATGTCAAGGCAATGGGGGGACTGCAGGAAAGGATGGCATTACCCACTGAGGTGTAAACTCACTTGCTCAGTCACACTGTGGACAGGCCGTCCACCACTCCCATATGTCAGAAGTAATCACACAGGAAACCAAACTGCAGAGTCACCGGCAAGTTTACAAATGACAGCAGGGATTCGATTCTGCTGTGATTGCAGCTGTTAATCCCGACCAGCAATGAACCATGCTTGGACGTCAGTTTCCAGTCGAGTTCCACCATTTTCTGATGTATATCAAAATTTACACTTATTTGCCGGAGTCAAAATTTAGAAGTTTCAAGGCGATGAAAATATGGTCGAGTAGTTGACTATGAAGAAGATTGATTGGGATTGGACAGATGTATCAGACAAGTGGAAGGCAAAAATGATGAATAGAATTGAATGCAGAGTAATGAGTGGTAATGAATTTGGGAAAAGGAAACAATAATAGTGAGGATTCTGAGTGGTTTAGAAGCACAAACCGATGTTGGAATGGACATTCACAGATCACTGAAGATCGTTGGAGAGCAAGGTCAGTTGGTCGAGAGGGCTTTTGGATATGTTCTGTTGCTGACCATAGGCTGGGGATGATACTAGAACTTTAGCAACCGCCAATTGAGGGAAAATCTAAAGGGCTGAGTACAAGTTTGGTCACTATAATAATCAACATTTTAAAAAATTGTAAGATAAAAGATGGAGAGCTGAAGTAGGCCACTATGCCCATCAAGTCCACTTCACAAATCAATGCGTTTATCACTGATACCTCTTTCCACGTCATGGTGGAATGTGCCTTGGAGGGTAACTTGGAATTGATGGCGTTTCCATGCATCTTCCCACCTTGTCTTTGTCGTCGGTACAGTAGTTGATCTTTGAAGGTGCTGTCAACAAAGCCTGGATGAGTGACACCAGTGCGTTGTGTAAGTGGTGCACTCTGCTGTAATTGTGCCTTAGCGGTGAAGGGAGTAATTATTGCAGGGAATGTTTAGGATTCAGTTACGTGACTGTATTGTCGTGAAGGGTATCCAGTTCCTTAAATGGTATTTAAGCTTCACCCATCCAGGCAAATGGAGAGAGAGAGACAGAGAGAGAGAGAGAGAGAGAGAGAGAGAGATGTTACATATCTGATTTGCGCCTTGCAAACCATGCAGGCTTCACGGATTTAAGAGCTGAGTTAATAAGCAAAAAATGCCTACTCATGTTTTTGTTGCCAAAGTATTTATTTAGATGGTCAAGTTCCGTTTCTCACAAATACTTGTTCCCTAGACGATTATACGAGGGAATTCATTTACAATAAGCCATTGAATGTCAATGGGATAAGATTAGATTCTCATTTGTCAGAGTTATCATTATTGTTTTTGGTGCTTATGTGGACCAATCCGATTCTAATTCCTAACTGATTCCAAATCCCTATTCCCGTCTGTGCTTGAAATTTCAACCCGTTGCCGAGCAGGAGCTATCTCCACCTGCCTTAATAATATGCAACATGTTTCTGCGGCACTCAGTTTCTCTGATTCCGGGTCTGGGAACTGGGATTATGGGATCCTCTGAGGCAATGGGATACTGTCTTGTGTGGGGAGGTTGGTGAAGCAACAAATGTGTAACTACATTGTTATTGAAACATACGTTTCAACAATAACTTGCGCCTGAGCCTTTAATGTATTGTAGAAATCTATCAATCTCAGTATTTAACATGCAGTACTCGATGCAACCTCCACAGCCTCTGGAGATAGATGACGTGGCCCAGTCACATGAGTAACTGCCACGTACGTGATTGGAAGTGTACCACCATTACACGTGGGGACACCTCCGTGGCGATTTCACCAACATTGTCCATCTCATACGCTGCAGGCAAGACTGCCCTGAGGCATGGTACATTGGCGAGACTAAGCAGTGGCTACAGCAATGGATGAATGGACATGGAACAACAATCACCAGGCAGGAGTAATCTCTCCCAGGCAGAGAACACTTCAGCAGTCTGCGGCATTCGACCTCGGACCTTCCTGACCATCTTCCAAGGCTGACTTCGGGACAGACAACAGTGCAAAGAGGCCGAGCAGAGGCTGATAGCCAAGTTTGGTAACCATGGGGATGGCCTCAAACGGGACCTTGAGTTCTTGCCACATTACAGGGGACCTCACAGCATACATATCCAAAGACACAAATACACACACACGCAAAGAGATACACAGACACTCTGACAGACAGACACACGTACTCCGACACACACACACTGACAGACACGTGCACTCCTAGAGACCTATACGCTCACGCAGACCCTCTCTCATAAACAAACACTCTCTCGTTCACTCACACACTCACACGTACATGCACCCTCTCACAGGCATGCCCCTTTACACTCTGACTCATACACATACACTCACTTTCTCAGACTCATTCTTACCCATCACACACACACGTATAAATTTGTGGGGTGAAGTTGTATTTACAGAGTTACATTTTACTTTCTCAAAAACTGCAAGCATCGATGTAAGATTCTGCCAGTCACTTTTTTATATTAGAATCAGTCTGGTAATTGGGGCACTGGCAGCCTCACACAGGACACATCACACCTTTAATGCGTTATTTGGGCCGATATGACACCAATTGTTAAAGTTCACTTGAGAATGCAACTTTTAAAAAAAAAATCAGATATTTACATATGAAAGAACTGAAACCAATATATTCATTCTAAAAGATTAGAGACTTAACAATTTCAATTACCTCACACTGTAAACTTTTGTGATAAATTCTGCGTCTTATGATCTTACACTCCACAATTATCTGATGAAGGACAGTGCTCCAAAAGCTAGTCCTCTGGAAATAAACCTGTTGTACCATAACCTGGTGTTGTGTGATTTTTAACTTTGTAAACCCCAGTCAACACTGGGTCCTCCAAAACATTTGTTCTGCTTTGATCGCTGGACTGCAGGAATCGTGTGTTTGCACGGGACGCTGTTCAAAGAGGATTGACCAACGGATTGCCTGGACTGAACCATTCCCACTATGAAGATAGACGAGCTCGGCTGGGGCTGTTTGTCTGAGAGCGCAGAACGTTGAGTGAGGAACTGATTAACATGCATATTAAGGGGATCGATATGTGTGATAAGAGTAAACTTCTTATAGGAAGGATTAATAATCAGGGCTAAACATTAAACACAAGAGAGTGGACTTCTGCAGGAGATTTAGGAAGAATGTTTTCACCCTGAGAGTGTTGTTTATCTGGAATTCACTGTCCGAACGTGTGGTAAAGGTAAGAGTGATGAAAATATTTCAGGACTATTTAGCTGAACACTTGAGGAGCTGGGGCAAACACGGATAAGGACCACGTACTGGAAAGTGTCTGGAGGATAAACAAATGCTTGATGAAAGACCCAAACACCGCAACTTTGGGTGCAGTAAAATGGCGGCCAGCGCGGCTCTGTGGAGCAATGAAAAGCGCATTCGATTTCTACAACATTGTTATTTAAAGTTTGTTGGGTTTGAGTCGTAGTTTACTCAGAATTAATTATTGTTCTGCTGATTCATCATCAATTCCTATCGTCTGGAATTCTCGTTCCTTCAGCTGATCAGAGGAATTTCCTCACCTCCTTAGTGGTGAGTTTTGAGGGAAATGTACCTTTTAAACATGATTGGACCAGAATTGGCAGATACGTCGCAAAACGTACAAATTTCGAGCAGAAGCCAATGTCTCTGAACATGTCTGCGACCCACCCCAGAACCAGACACACACAGTCGCACTGACATTTTCAGTTTCTTAGATATCTGTTTCCCAGGGGGCGATAGGTGCATGTGGATGGGCTGGGAAAAGACATTATAGTGTTCCATCAGCCATGATGAGATCAGATTGCGGGGGAGCGCCATGAGGTTCAATATCTTCCTCTTGTTGCTCTCTGCCTGTGCTGTTTCTGGGAAAGAGTTTTAAATAATAACACCATAAGGACAATGTGAATCTAAACCATGGAATATTAAGGTCCTTCCCTTTATCCCGCCACTCACAGCGGGAATAGACAGCTCTGGTTGCAGCGTTCGAACAGAGCGTGGAGGATTTTCACAGACCCTCTGTCAAACTGCGTGCTCCTTCACACAGGGGTCCAACTGGGCGCATGGAACAAGGGTTTTGCGTTTTGGGTTTCAGGAACAGATTTCCCCTTTGCCGGGCTGGCATTCTTGCCACAAGTAAACACGAATTTCGGACATTCTGAAACAACCTGCATTCTCACCACTTTACAATTTAAACGGAAATTTAACTAAATCTTGCATAACGATGTTATGCATTCAGTATTCATGAAAACCGTTCAACGTGTCCTTTGATGAAGGAAGCACGATGGCTCAGTGGTTAGCACTGCTGCCTCACAGCACCAGGGTCCCAGGCTCGATTTCAGCCTTGGGTGACTGTCTGTGTGGAGTTTGCACATTCTCCCCGTGTCTGTGTGGGTTTCCTCTGGGAGCTCCGGGTTACTCCCACAGTCTAAAGATGTGCAGGTTAGATAAATTGGCTATGCTGAATTGCCCGTAGTGTTAGGTGCATTTGTCAGAGGGAAATGGGTCTGGGTGGGTTGCCCTTCAAAGGGTCGGTGTGGACTTGTTGAGCCAAAGGGCCTGTTTCCATACTGTGGGGAATCTAATCTAAGATTGGTTTTCAGTGCAGGATGTTTCAACTTGTCTGTATGAACTTTCAGAAGGAAGTTATGAAGTTTCACTGAATCGAGTTCTGTGCTGAATTGTAAGGCGATCGAATGAAAAGCCCTGATACCGCGGCAATGTAACATTGTCTGTCAACAACGCACGAACCCATAGAAACCTACTTTTCAATTAAGTCTGTTTTCACAGCATGTTTCTGGGTCATTTTCTGAATGCGATGCTCCAATAATCACAGGTCCATGTCAATATAACCTCCCCTGCGTTAGTTTTTATTTCAGAACCACAGCAAACGTCGAGCTGTTGGGTGGAAGGTCCCAGAGGTACGAATAGAATATGTTAGAGGCTGGTTACCGCAGTTCCTGTGGCGCAATTGCTCAGCGCCTGGTACTTAAATGTGCGTAAAATGCCGAGTTTATAACTTCAGTCCTGCTTTTAAACTGTTTTTAATGACATTGACCAAGGGTTATTGGGTCATAAGACTGAAGGACAATTGAAAAACAACGTTGAGTAAAACAAAATTTACCCTGACACTCCAGTTTCTGATATGGATAACTGTTCTTCCTTTGGGAAAGGTGCCAATTATTAACCAAAAAGCTGCAAGTATTCCCCAGGTGAACATCTATCTGTGAATAAAGAAACAGGAGGAAAGTTTTAGTCTATGCTTCTCATATCACTGACCGTGCACTAGGTTACATTCTGGGCAAGACTGTTTAGCTCGTTTCATTTTATTTCATTTGCTGTAAACTCGCAACGTTCATTATACTAATCGAAAAGAACTAGATTTATCTCTTTGGGTAGTTTGAGTGATGTCAGCAAATCTGTTAAGTAGTTTTGCTGCTGTGCAAAACAGAGCGTTCAAACAGGAATAAGGACGAATCTTGTTGCTGGATTTTTCCGGCGGAGGCCAGTGCATATTAAACGGACTCAGTCCCATTTCTTGGGATTGTGACCAAATGTTCAAGGCATCAGGCGGCAATGATAATGATGTTTTACATCGACGGACCAAATCTTACTCATTAGAGTCGCCAAAGTATTACAGATCAGGTGGACGGCGGAGATGATGATCCTAATGGTAACTTGAGAAAGTGCAACAATTAATTCCATGTTGCTGGTCTCACTCTATACCATAATCTAGTTAGCCAGCGGACTGAGTTAACTGGTTTCCATTTCATGCCGAGCTAAAGCAAACAATTCTCACCTCTGCTAATGCACTCACCTGAAGGAGGGAATTCCCCTCCTATTTATTCTTACCAACCTCACATCAGCTGCAACCCCTCCATTACGACACAACTCAGTCTTTCCTATTTTCTTCGGTGTGATTCTTCATCTACTTCACCATCCCATTAAACCCCATCTTTTCTTTTCTAGGCCATTACTAGTCTCATAAATAAATTATCTAACTTCAAATCATGCTGACCCTGTTAATATAGATCTTTCTGAGAGCACATCCTGTGCGGAGTAAACTGAATGCCTTAGTCTGTCCAAATTTTGTTTTACTCACGTTGTTATCGGCATGCCCTTGATTACTATGATCTGCCTTTACCAATCGCAAAAAAAGCTTTTTCACTGTACTTAGGCACAGATGAAAATCAATCAATCAATCGTATAAAAACAAGCAATCGAGCAGCACAATCATTACCTCATTGTGTGGAGCCGGCACAGTGAAGGGGGCCTACAGGTCTCATTCCGCACTGTGACAACATTTTGCGATTCTGAGTGAAATCACAGTTAAACAAACAGAATGTGGGAAGTAACATAGACGCTATATTGACAAAGACAGTACACGTCTGCACCACAGACTATCAATCAAGAACAACGAATATCTTTCAACGTCTTTCTAAGTTAAATGCCATACGCCAGATGAAAATCTGGAGACTGCGGGAAAGTGCTGTGGTCAGCGCTAACAGAGCGGCCCAGGGCGAGCGTCCTTGGCCCATAACCCAGAAATTCATGGATTGAAAACATCCCCTGCTCGGTGACAATTCCAGGTTTCAGCATGTTTATACTACCCCTGCCACTGTTCTTCTTGAACAGAGCTCCATTCTAAACATTGCATATTGATTCGCCTTTCGCTTCCTGTCGCTCAATGTATCTGAAATGAATATCTCATACTGATACACCCGCCAAATTTACACAGGTGAGGAAACACACTTCTGAAGGTTCTCTGTCGATCTGCTATGATCTGCTTCGCAAAATCACTTGCTTGAGCTGTGAATAAACTGCTGCAGGTGAGAGATATCAGTTGTGGTGTGGACCATGCGCATGACGCCCGACCATGAGTCCCCACGTTGTTTCACACAGCACTGTCGTCACAGTGAAATGAAAAGCCGTGAATGACAAATGGATCAGCATGTGGGAGACAGCATTTTGGCACAGACACCGATCCCCATTATTAGGGCATATATCACCGATAATGGATAACCTCAGAGAGATACCAGTGACAGAGAGTCGCCATGGACTCGATGGGTTGTTCAGCTTGTGTCAGCGCGGGAATGACACCTCACGTTGATGCCGTCCCTCTCCATGTCTCTGGGACAGTGCAGCTGAGGGAGAATCAATGGCTCTGTTTTAACCCTCTCCTCCGCGTTTGACTGTCAGCAGCCCCGCAGCTCAGGGCCCGTGGGGGATGGCTCTCAGTGAGTGAAGGTTTGACGCGGATTCTGCCCATCTGGGACAGTTGGAGCTCAGATGTTAACTGCTGCCCGGTTGTAACAAAGAATCCAACGCTCCTGTTAAAAAAAAACAAGCCTTTCTGGAGGATTACTGTGTGAAGATGGATTCTGAACATCAAACTGGCTGGACAAAAATACACTAGTTTGAATATACCTGAGGGAAGAATATCCAGAGTACATTTCTCTCTTTCCCACCAGCTCAACATCTCTCTCTCTCTGTCTCAGATAAATGATATTTAGAGGAAGTTCACAATCAAATTTACTCACTTCCAGCGCCAGTGTGAGAGAGCTTCAGAGCATATCCGCGCTTGCCTCCCCGCACACTGCCTGCCAGTCGTGGGAAATGAATGAATACTCCACCAATGGATACAGCTTAGTCTACGGGGAAGGGATAAGCAGCACTGTCCCGTGTGCACGGAGACAGAATGAGATGGCGATGTTATTTAAATGCTTTTTGCTTAGAATTCCTGAAGCAGGGTGGGATGTAGTTGGCTCTGAGCGGCTCTCAGCTGGTTTGGTGTTGGAAATCCAAACGTGTCACTGGCTCGTTTGTCTCGGGGCATGACATTCCCCGAGCTTGTGTTTACCTGTCATGTGAGAGAGCCTTGTTTCCAATCGCTATCGAGCCTTGGTCGTTTGATTTCACTTTTGCCAGGTCGCCCTGTCAGCTGTTCAATTAAAAAAAAGATGCCCTTCATGAGGTTGGTCTCTTTGAAATAATTTTGAGTTTGGCACCAGAGTGTCATTGCAGTGAACATGGTACAGCAGCACACATTGTGAAAGCGAAACAACTGTTTCAACCACAGAATCCCACTCTGAATAAACCCACCATCTGGATGTTCACACAGTTCTGCGTGTGAAGGTTTAAGAAGCAGGGACATGAAATGAGTGGAGACAACGCTGAACAGGTTGATGTGAATGGTGCAGTGTATGAAGAATGTCAGCAATAAAGGTGGAATGGAAAGTTGGGGCTGTTCTGTTTGGAGAACGAGGGCTGATAAATCGCCTGATTGAAGCTTTCCAAGTGATGCGGGGTTTAGACAGCGGAAATAAGGCAGTGAATGTGCTCCTACGCCTGAAAGGATCGAGAACGATTCGGCACAGATTTAAAGTCATTAGGAATAGAAGTAAGAGTGACATAAGAAGGAAGGTTTTCACAAAGGGAGAGGTCCCACGGTCTGCAAGTCACTGTCTGACAGTCACAAAGAGGCAGGTTCAGTTGAGTTCTTGAAAACGATATTCAAATTTTATGTTGAGAGTAGAAGTGTGCAGAGTTACAGGGAGAAGGCAAGAGAATGATACAAAGAGAGGGACCCTTTTCCCTACTGTGGAGAACCAGCACAGCTAAGGTGGGCTATGACAAAGTTGTGATTCTGAGTGAAATCACAGTCAACAGAATGTTGGGTGTTAGACAGCAGTTATGTTGACAAAGTCGGGACAAATCTGCACAACAGAATATTACACAGCATGTCCATGTCACAGGGAGGATGGCGCTCAGAGAATTAGCGTGGTGAAATACTGCAGCTATACCACCACACAGACGGATGGCAAGCCCCACCAAAAATAATCTCTTCAAGGCGGTGTCAGCAAGTCTCACCTTAAACCTACGCTCTCTAAATTTCAATTCACGCCACTCTAGGGCTCACGCAACCTTGAATATTTAGTTCCTCCATTTCCCTCATGACTTTATCAACCTTCGATAAGCTCATGGCTCAGCCCCTACGCCGGAGGGAAAATTGTCCCACCCTATTCAGCCTCGCCCTACCGTCCAAGCATTGCAATCATCACCAAATCATTGTCTATATTTTGTGAGCAATTTCACGTGATTTCCTTAATTTTTCAAAGATGCCAATTGCGCTGGACAACAAGGAACTACTGGAAACGGAAAGGCGAAGTGTTGAAAGGCTGCACATTTCACTGGTGGACGACTTTGCGCAGCAGCAGCAGCCACATGCGGTGCGAGTTTCTGTAGTGTAGTGGTTATCACATTCGCTTAACACACAGAAGATCCCCGGTCCAAAACCGGCCAGGAACAGTCTTGCTCCCGAATACAGTCTGGTAGATTGGCATGAGTGGACAGTTCGTGCTTGCTGCTTTCATCAGCAAACCTGACTTTGCGTTTGTTCACCCGTATCTGCTGTAGCGATGTAAAGGAATGCAACTCCATTTGATTTTTGTGTGAAGCATTGTTAAGTTTTTCTCCTCCTTGGTTCTGAATATGCACTGACGTGCACAGCACCGATGGCCATTCTGTTGAAGAGTGCAGTTCCCGTGCTCTGATCTTTCTGCTAAAAGCAGTCACGCATTTGCTTTCCTTGCCCAGGCGGCCTGGTTCAAAGCGAAGGAGAAAGCTGATGTGCTGGTGTCACATTGCACCACGAACTTTTAATGCAGCCTCTCTATCAAATGTATGCCAAAGCAGTCTCTGAAAGGCCTCATTTGGAAGCTGTCGGCCGTTTTGCAACGTGTGAAAATCAGCATCAGAATGCCTGAATCATTATTTGGAGTAGTTCACATGTCAGCGGCTCATACCATCAGCAACAGGAATGAATGACTTTACACACTGAGGTGAAGCTCTGGACTTGTGCTATAACAGAGTCACTAATATTAACGTGTGCCCCTGAAATCCCTGCCATGTTGGAACTGAAACTGAGGAAATGATAGAAAGGCGACCGAATCACATTGCCTCCATTTGTATTTCTTTGCATCACTGAGGAGCAGAAAACTGAAAGCGGTGTGTTGGGGGGAATAACACAGCGAGGCACGTGCAGCTCTCCTGAAACTCCTTCTTTCTGATTCAGACAGCAACGAGAGACGTGAAGGTTACTCAGGCGGGAAAGTTTTTCACATGGAGAAGAAAGAGTACTCGCATACAGTTAGCACCTCTTTGACATGGGGGTGGGGAGATTGCCTTTTGCCTTCTGTCATTATGTTCAGAAAGTATGTTTTGTGCATCTCTAATAAGCACCATGGAATTTAGTAAACTTTACTGAGTCGCTTCTCATCGATTCCCACACAAGGTTCCACCTCAGCTGGCAGCCATGTGGCTCACGTCCAGGTGTGGACATCTCTGCAGCAAATTGCACGTTGAATGTGAAAGACAAGGAAACTGGCAACTCGTACCGGCACCGAGGGTCGAACATACTCGTAATGTGAACTGTCCTTCTCGATTCTACCGCTAACTCAGGTTTTCATGTAGAGAACATTCTTTGGGCAGCCTTTTCTGTATTAAGGTGGATGCGCTTGAGACTCATTTGGAAATTGGCAGTTATGATGTTGTTGGGATAACTGAGATGTGGCTTCAATGGACAGGGCTTGGGAAATGAATATTCAAGACTATACGTGCAATCCTAAGGACAGACTGATGGACAGAAGGGGTAGGGTGGCGCAGTTGGTAAGGAATGATATTCAGTCCCCTGCACAGGGGACCTAGAATCAGGGAAAATAGAGTCAGTAAGGATAGAGCTGAGAAATTCAAAGGGTAGAGAGACCCTAATGGGTGTTAGCTACAGAGCCCCAAACAGTAGCATGGACGTAATGTGTAAGTTGAATAAGGAGTTGAAATTGGCCTGTCGCAAAGTTGTTACTACAGTTGTTATGGGGGATTTCAACATGCAGGTCGACTGGGAGAATGAGGATGGTACTGGACCCCAAGAAAGGGAGTTTGTGGAGTGCCTCTGAGATGGATCCTTAAAACAGCATGTGCAGGAGCCTACCAGGGAGAAAGCAATTCTGGATCTAGTGTTGTGCAACGAACCGGACGTGATCAGGTACATCGAAGTAAAGGAGCCCTTAGGAGGGAGTGACCAGAATACAATAAGCTTTAATCTGTAGTTTGAAAGGGAGTGGGTAGAAACGGAAGTGAAAATATTTCAGTTGAATAAGGGGAACCATGGAGCTATGAGGAAGGATCTGGCCAAAGTTTAATGGTGCAATACTCTGGCAGGGACGGCAATGGGATAACAATGGCAGGTATTTTTGGGTATACTGCAGAAGATGCAGGATCAATTCATTTCCAAAAGGAAGAAAGATCCTAAGTGGAGGCAGGGGTGACCGTGGCTGACGGGGGAAGATAAGGACCATATAAAGTCAAAAGGGAAAAAGTATAACATAGCAAAGATGTGTGGGAAATCGGAGGACTGGGAAGCTTTTAAAGAACAACAGAGCATGACTAAAAAGGAAATGCACAACGGAAATTAAGGTTCGAAGGTAAACTGTCCAAAAATATAAAGGAGGATAGCAAAGGCTTTTTTTTTAGATATGTGAAAAGGAGAAAAAGGTTAAGACTAAAATTGGGCCCTTGAAGACAGAAACAGATGAATTTCTTACGGGAAACAAAGAAATGGCAAAAGTGTTGAATTGGAACTTTCGATCTGTCTTTACTGGGGAAGAAACGAGCATCTCTCAGATGTAACAGTGGCTGAAGGACCTGAACTGAAGGGAATTTATATTAGGCTGGAATTGGTATTGGCGAGACTGTTAGGTCTGAAGGCTAATAAGACCTCGGGATTTGATGGTCTGCATCCCAGGCTACTGAAGGAGGTGTCTCTAGAAATCGTGGATGCATTGGTGATCATTTTCCAATGTTCTGTAGATTCAGGATCCGTTCCTGTGGATTGGAGGGTGGCTAATGTTGCCCCACTTTTTAAGAAAGGAGGAAGAGTGAAAACAGAGAATTATAGACCAATTAGTTTGACCTCAGTGGTGGGAAAACTGCTGAAGTCAATTAGAAAGGACGAAAATACGACACATCTGTAGAACAGTAATAGGATAGGTCAGAGTCAACATGGATTTATGAAGGGGAAATCACTGTAGAATAATCTTCTGGACGTTTTTGAGGATGTAACTCTGAAGATGGACAAGGGAGATCCAATGGATGTAATATTCCTGGACTTTCAGAAAGCCTTTGACAAAGTCCCACATAGGAGGTTAGTGAGCAAAATTAGGGCACATGGTATTAGAGTCACAATACTGACTTGGATTGAAAAATTGGCTGGCTGACAGGAAACAAAGAGAAGTGATAAATGGCTCCCTCTTGGAATGGCAGATGGTGAACAGTGGTGTGGCGCAGGGTTCAGTACATGTACTGCAGATTTTACAATGTACATTAATGATATAGATAAAGGTATTAAAAGTAATATTAGAACATTTGCTGATGACACAAAGCTATGTAGCAGGGTGATATGTGAGGAGGATGTTACAAGAAGACAGGGTGACCTGGACAGGCTAAGTGAGTGGACGGATGCATGGCAGATGCAGTTTAATGTGGATAATTGTGTGGTTATCCACTTTGGTGGCAACAGCAGGAAGACAGATTACTACCTAAATGGAGTCAAGTTAGTACAACAAGATCTGGGTGTTGTTGTAAATCAGTCAATGAAAGCAAGCATGCAGGTATAGCAGGCAGTGAAGAAAGCAAATACAATGCTGGCCTACGTAAATAGAGGAATTGAGTATAGAAGCAAAGAGGTCCTTCTGCAGCTGTCCAGGGCCTGATGAGACTGCACCTGGAAGATTGTGCGCAGTTTTCGTCCACACATTTGAGGAAAGAAATTCTGGCTATTGAGGGAGTGCAGTATAGCTTTAAGACGTCAATTCCGAGAATGGTGGCACTATCTTAGGCTGAAAGATTGGAGCGACTGGGCTTGTATACGCTTGAGTTTAGAAGGTTGAGAGGGGCTGTGATTGAGACATATAAGATTATTAAAGGATTGGACACTCTGGAGGCAGGAAGCATGTTTCTGCTGATGGGTGAGTCCCGAACACAGTATAAAAATAAGGGTAGGCCACTGAGAACAGAGTTGAGGAGAAACTTCTTCACTCAGAGAGTGGTGGGCGTATGGAATGCTCTGCCCCAGAAGGCTGTGGAGGCCAAGTCTCTGGAAACTTTCAAGAAAGAGTTGGATAGAACTCTTAAGAATAATGGAATCAAGGGTTCTGGAGGTAAGAAAGGAGCAGGATACTGATTGAGGATGATCAGCCATGATCATAATGAATAGTTGTACTGGCTCGAAGGGCAGAATGGCCTACTCCTGCACCTATTGTCTATTGTCTAGCTGCACTTCCTGCTCAGCTTTCTGCATTTTCCCAGCAGTCTGGTGTGTTTTATGTTACGTGTAATCGCGATAGTTGTACCCTTTTGAGCAATGGACGAAACCAGTTACCAAACTAAGAATCTAAATTGCAATACTGTCATGCAGCTCATGGTTCCTTTATCGTATCATAACCGAATGTAATTTCTCACAGACACATTCCATTTGTGACTCAAATCAGTCTCAGAAGATAGGCTCAGCTTCCAATTGACTTTTTTTCTGGATTTATGGGCTATACATTATTTGATGTGAAACTGGTATTGTAGCTGGGTGTATCCCAGCAGGTCTGCGAGCAGGACAGGGATCGTGCCACACTTTCCCTATGACTTTGCTTTTGTTTTTTCGCAAGAGAACAATCGAAAATGTTGGAGAAGAGCATTGCAGTATGCCGAGAGTGTGGCGAAGCCCCTGGATTAATGTTCGCACCTCCACAGAGGCGTAGGTTCGTGTCCCCTGCAGCCTTATGCTGGTGCTGCGTGATAAACGCTGCTGCATTTATATTCCAACACGAGCAGCTGGTTTTGCTTCTTGGAAACTTGCCTCTGATGTGGCAGAGTGAATACTCTACATCGGGTCAGTGTCTGTACTGGAGTGATCACTTGCGCCTTCCACACGAAAAGGCCCGTGCTCCAGAAGGTCCACTGCT
This sequence comes from Chiloscyllium punctatum, assembly GCF_047496795.1. Taxonomy (NCBI): domain Eukaryota; kingdom Metazoa; phylum Chordata; class Chondrichthyes; order Orectolobiformes; family Hemiscylliidae; genus Chiloscyllium; species Chiloscyllium punctatum. The sequence goes on from NC_092755.1 coordinate 9,695,575, forward strand.
GCTTCATGTTCCAGGCAGGTTGTGTTGTTCACTGGTTTCATTGTAACCCAGTGGAGATTGTTATTTCATCGCTGTTGTGAAACAAAATGCTGCAGTGACTCTAGCGTCCTTGTTTGGTGCTCTGGCGAATGGGAAAATAATTCTAATTAATTGCGAAGTCATATTGTCTTGGATTTCTCTCATTTTCCTTCAGTTCTGTCCTGGAGACGTAGGTGGGTGATACGCTGCAGGCCCTCCCACATTGTTGATCGGAGGGAAAGCTAATCTAACCGAGACTGTCATTGGTAATCTTCACTTTTCGTGGCCTCTTCATATTCTGTTCTTCCTTTTCTCTCATTTCAGCAGTTTCCGAGAAGTGGGGCGGTGCAGTCAGGCTCCAGTATGTTTGGAAGGGCAGTGTGGAGTTGCTCTACTGCCAGTTGTGGAGGTAGTTGGTGACTCATTGCCTTCGGACTGTCTCACAAATAGCATTCGTGATTCGGTGTATCTGAAAATGCGTTTGGTTTGTCATTTTTGCTTGTGTTCCATGTTAAGTGCTGTCCATTTTGCGATTACCTCAATGCAATACGCACTCATATGGTTTGTGAGGTAACTTCCAGCAGCAAAATTCCTCAACTGAGGGTCTGGGTATGTTTCATGGAGTATGGTCATGAGGGGCAAAAGTAAGGAAGCCCTTCGTTTTTGTAGTGTTTCACAACACTAAATTCTAGCGCGATTGGAGTTTAGTTTGCTGAGGCATAATTTAAACATATTGGTTGAATTCGAATTGTTTCCAATACAGCAACCAACTCAGGTATCCATTTCATAACCAAACCTTGCATCTTTTTAAAATTTGCAAGAGACATCACAGGTATTTGTCAGCTCTCAGTTCTGAACAGCATTCACTCTCTTATTAAGGTATAGTGCACGCCTTCAACTTCATAACACTGCTCTCAGCACAAAATCCTCCAGCTTATAATGTTGGCACAGGGGTTTGGTTACAAAGTTTCAACAAACGGGGAGTATCAGCTGCAGCCATTACCGCATTGGAAAAATAAAAGAGACTTTCCCATGGAATGAGTCGTTCATGAGGAAAGAGTTTCTTTCAGCTGTGTCCCAGGGCTCGGCAGGAAGCTGCTGATTGAAGCTGCAGTGGCCGGTTTCTGCTGGCAGTGGAAGTCAGGCGAGAATGATGTTTGTCCCTGTCTTCCTCTGTGTGGAGCTCCATAACACCGAATCATGGATGGTTTGGGCTGCAATCCAACCATGCCATGGATTTTCTGTTTTAAATGGAGGTTGGGGGTCAAAGCTCTACACCTGGATGGTGTCAACCTGCCAGCCTCCTATCTTCCTGCACGCTGCTGACCATTGGAGCCACAGAGACTGACACCAACCAGGCGTGCCGATCCCCTTACACAGGAAGGTTAGGAGGGATCTGAAGGGCTGTGGAACAGCTGGAGTTCTCATTTTTTCAGAGGCTGTCACCAATTTTCCTGCTTCCATCACCGAGAGTGTCAGAGAGCTTGAGGGGTCTGCAAACACACAGAGGAATAGGAACCATTACAAACTAGAAATTCCCCAGGCCCTTCGATGCGACTGCCTGATGTACATCACTTGTGGCTCTGGTACTGGGATAATTCAAACCCACAGTTTGTCAGAAACTGAAATTTATATACAGCGCATCACGGGCTCGGTCCAACTATCTGTCATTAAGATACACTCGGTACAGAATCCCTTCTATAAAACCATTTCATCAAATCCTCCCTGTCAATCTGGCCAAATCTTCAACTTTGCATTCATCATCCATTCCCCCCAGCTAATGTGAACATTTTGTTTTCATCTACCTTATCTATAACAATCAGAAGCCCATAAGTTCAGTCACATCTCCGTTCAACTCCAGTTGCTCCATCGTATCATAAATCATTCAGTCCTGAAACTCTCTGGGAAATGAATAAGCTTATCACCTCTCAGGACTCTCCCATCCTTCACAATGTGTGATGATGTCTGTTGTGAGTATTTCTGGTCTTCCTCGGCCAGGAGGAGGGCTAATGTGAGTTTCGGAAATAAAAGAGAGGGTGCTGGAGGAACCCAATAGGACTGGCAGCTTTTGGGAGGGAGAAATAATATTCATGTTTAGAGATAGTTTCTTACTCTCTTTTTATTATTCTTTTCTCTCTGCTCTGATAGCGATGGATTCTGGAAGCTTCTCTCACTGAGGTTTGCAAGGATGGATATATAGACAAAATCATCGATAAAAGGGAATTATTTGTCTGTCTGATTTCTCACCTGGACTGACACTGTCTTTATTAAACTTGGCTGAATACTTAAAGAGGATTCACAGAAAGGAAACACCAAGCAACAATCTAATCAAAATCTGACACGATTGATCGATTCATGTGAAACTGAATATGTTTGACCTTTGAGTATGTGTTGAATCTTCGGTCATTTTCACTCACTGCATATAATTTCTCCATAATATCCTCCCTGACGATCTTAACCAAAGTCTTATATTTGCATCCCATGATCCATTTCGTTTCAGTTAATGTGAACACCTTGTTTTTATCTACATTGCCTAAATCAACAGTAAATTTGACACTCTGTCAAATCACCATTCAGCTTCAATGAAACCCTCACAATATGAGTGTCTCAATTTGAAACATTTTGGGAAAGGAACCAGTCTGTCTCCTCTCAGGGACCCTTCCATCCTTCCCGATGTGTGGGTGACCTGCCCCCTCTCAGGGATCCTGCCATCCTTTCCCATGTGTGGGTGATCGGTCGCCTCTCAGGGACACGGCTATCCTTCTCAATGTGTGATTGATCTGCCTCCTCTCAGGCACCCTTCCATCCTTCCCAATGTGTGGGTGATTTTCCACCTCTCAGGTACCCTGACATCCTTCCCCGTGGGTGATCTACCCCCTCTCAGGGACCCTGCCATCCCTCCCAATGTGTGGGAGATCTGTGACTCACAGGGATCCTGCCATTTGTCCCAATGTGTTGGTGATCTGCCCCCTCTCAGGGACCCTGCTATCCTTCCCAATGTGTGGGTGATCTGCCCCCCTCTCAGGGACCCTGCCCTTCTTCCCAATGTGTGGATAATCTGCCCCCTCGCACGGACTCCGCCATCCTTGCCAATGTGTGGGTAATCTGCCCCCTCTCACGGACCCCGCCATCCCTCCCAATGTGTGGGGGATCTGTCTCCATTCAGGGACCTTGCCACCCTTCCCAATGTATCTGCCCCCTCTTACGGACCCTGCCATCCTTTCATATGTGCGGGTAACCTGCCCCGTCTCAGGGGCACTGTCATCCTTCCCAATGTGTGCGTGATGTGCCTCCTCTGAGGGACCTGCCATCATTCCTAATGTGTAATTGATCTGCCCCCCCTCAGGGACACTGACATCCTTCCAAATGTGTGGGTAATCTGCCCCTTTCTCAGGAACCCTGTCATTCTTCCCAATTTGTGGGTGATCTACCCCCTCTGACGGACCCCGTCATTCTTTGCAATGTGCGGGTAATCTGCCACACTCTGAGGGACCCTGTCCATTTTACCAATGTGTGGGTAATCTGCCTCCTCTCAGGTACCCTACCATCCTTCCCAATGTGTAGTTGATCTGCCTCCTCTCAGGTACCCTGCCACCCTTTCCAATGTGTTGTTGATCTGCCACATCTCAGGGACCCTGCCATCCTTCCCAATGTGTATGTGATTTGCTACCTATCAGGGACCCTGCCACCCTTCCAAATATGCGGGTAATCTGCCCATATCTCAGGGAAACTGCCATTCTTCCCAATGTGCGGGTAATCTGCCCTCTCTCAGGGACCCTGCCGTTTTTCCCAATGAGCGGGTAATCTGTTCCCCCGTCTCAGGGACCCTGCCCTTCTTCCCAATGTGTGGGTAATCTGCCCCCTCTCACGGACCCCGCCATCCTTCACAATGTGTGGGTGTTATGCCCCCTCTCAGGTACCCTACGTTCTTTCCCAATGTTTGGGTGGTCTCTGATTTGCCCAGATCCCAGCTGCTTTCTGTTCCTCTGGGTGATGTATTGGAGATGTAGTAAAGAGTGAAGAAGGTTACTCAGAGTACAACACGATCTTGATCATCTGGGCCAATGCGCTGAGAAATGGCAGATGGAGTTTAATTTAGATAAATGTGAGCTGCTGCATTTTGGGAAAGCAAATCTTAGCAGGATTTATACACTTAACGACAAGGTCCTGGGGAGTGTTGCTGAACAAAGAGACCTTGTTTCATAGCTCCTTGAAAGTGGAGTCACAGGTAGATAGGACAGTAAAGAAAGTGTTTGGCATGCTTTCCTTTAATGGTCAGAGTATTGAGTACAGGGATTAGGTGGTCAAGTTGTCGCTGTACAGGACATTGTTTTGGCCAGTTTTGGAATATTCTGTGCAAAAATGTTCTGCTTCCTATTGGAAGGATGCTGCGAAACTTGAAAGTGTTCAGCAAAGATTTACAAGGATGTTGCCAGGGTTGGAGGATTCGAGCTATCGGGAGAGGCTGAACAGGCTGGGACTGTTTTCCCTGGAGTGTCGAAGGCTGAGGGATGACCTTATAGAGGTTTACAAAATCACGAGGGGCATGGATAAGATAATTAGACAAAGTCTCTTCACTGTGATGGGGGAGTACAGAGTGTATAGGTTTAGGGTGAAAGAGGAACGATATAAAAGAGACATGAGGGACAACGTTTTCTCACAGAGGGTGGTACGTGTATGGAATGAGCTGCCAGATGAAGAGATGGAGGCTAGAATGATTGCAACATTTAAAAGGCATCTGGATGGGTATATGATGAGGAGGGACTAGATTGCGTTGGGACGTCTGGTCAGTATGGACAACTTCTATCGAAGGGTCTGTTTCCATGCTGTACATCTCTTTGACTGTATGGCGTCATGCAGTGACAGTAGCATAGTGACATCATCTGCTCCCTGGGGCTATCTTCAACTGTGAGATTTTTCTCTAAGTCCAGTACTTCTGATATCTAACCAGCTGCAGGCTCCTCAGTGAATTTCAAGTTGACAACAGAGACGTAGTTGAGGATTTGTGATAATTCTTCAGTAATTTGGAGTTTTTAGTGTTGTGCCTGTTACCTGTGAGAGGTTCTGTTGCTGTAAAGCTGGTGTATGTCCTTGAATGTGGATCTGAATCCATTTCACATATAGCTCTGTTTCACTTCTGCCTTCCGTCCATTGTTATATTGTGAGCATCTGTCTGTTTAATCCTACTTGTCACTTTATCAAACTGTGTCTGGATGATGTTTCTACTGCATTCCTTTGACCATACGCTATACATATAGAAGCTTTACTTTCCTACAAAATGTTTCACGGTCAGGAATGTTTCATACTACAGCCCTTTACTGTTCTGTGTTGTGCCCATATTAACCAAAAGGCTCAGCACCATGTTTACTCTCTCTCATTAATCCAGCATATCCTGAAACATTACCTTTGGATTTCTCTCCATAGAACTCAGTAAATATTGTCAATCCTTACTTTGCTCTGAAGAAATTGACGACTGATCTTCCTGAGCTACTGCAGTCTGCGTGGTGAAAGTGAAACTGTAATGCTGTTAGGTAAGGAGTTATCAAATTATCATGAACGACTCGTGACACTTGTCCAAATGAACAACAATTCATATGGTTCATGAATTTGATACAATGCAACAATATCTGACGCCCTTGTATCATAACAATATTTGACACCAAGCACACGTGGTCATATTAGGACAATTGTCCAGAATCTGTGTCAAAGACTTCTATCCTGAACAAACAAAGAGATGTTAAAAAATAGGGAGGTTTAGGGAGTAAATTCAAGAGCTTATTGCTTTGGAAACTGAAAGCATGCAAAAGGTGCAAAAATGGGAGAGTTAAAATTGGAAATCCGCATGAGTTGAAATTCAGGTTTGAGCAAATATTTTGGAGGTAAAAGTCAAAAGAACTATGGATGCTGGAAATCATAAACACAAACAGGAATTGCTGGAGAGACTCAGTAGGTTTGTCAGCATCAGTGGAGAGAAAGCAGAATTATCATTTCAAGTCCAGTGTCCCTTCTTCAGATGTATCTCAGAGGGTTGTGAGTTTGGAGGGGATTATCAAGAGAGGGAGGTGTGCTGTCAAAATTTCAAATTAAAGGAGTGTTAGAATGTTGGTTCTGTGTCACCCGGAATTGTGTGCATTAGTGAGCACAGGGTGAAAGCATACACATGCAGCAGACTATTGGGTGATCTCTTGATTACAGGGAAGTGGTATGTGGGCGGATAGCTGGGAGTGTGCTTGTGGAGTTAAGTCTCGAGGGAACAAAAGACCGAATGAGGGTTTCAGCAGCAGACGAACTGAGATGTTACTAAGCTTCAAATGTATGAAATCTTTGTGATGATGGTGGGTACGCGGTTAGAATCTCACCGTGGGTTGCAATATTCCTCCATGGTTGTGAACAGTCTGATTCAGCCTCCACCAGAAACATAGAACTGAGAATACAAAACATCACAGTGCAAGGCAGGCCATTAGGCCCTTGATGTTCTGCCTACTTAAAAATTAGATAGGCTTCAGGTTGGTTTCACAATATTCCATTCTCGCTTAAATGTCTATGCAATGAGCATTTAATCTCATAAAGTTGGCTAGTCTACTAATATTGCAGGCAGTGCTTTCCACGACATTACTACTTTCTGAGTAAAGAAACTACATCTGACAACTCTCCCATATCTATTACCCCTCAATTTAAAGCTATGTCCCCTCATATGAGCCATCACCATCTGAGGAACATGGCTCTCACTGTCCAGCTGGTCTAAACCTCTGATATGCTTAGATGTCTCAATTACATCACCTCTCAACCTTCTTCTCTCCAGTGACATCAGCCTCAAGTCCCTCAACCTTTTCTATAAGATTTTCCCTCCATACCAGGCAACATCTTTGTAAATCTCCTCTGAACTCTTTCCAAAGCTTCCACATCCTTCCGAGAATGCGGAAAACAGAACTGCATGCAATACCCCAAGTGTGGCAGCATCAGAGCTCTATCCAGCTACAACATGACCTCATGGTTCCAAAACTCGATCCTTTCACTAATAAAAGCTAAGAAACCATATGCCTGCTTAACAGCCCTATCAGTTTGGGTGGCAACTTTAAGGAATATATGTACGTGGACACGGAGATAACCCTGCTCATCTACACTACCAAGAAAAACACCATTTGCCAAATGCACCTTATTCTGTTTCGTCCTTCCAAAGTGAATCACGTCACACTTTTCCTCATTAAACTCAATTTCCCTTATCTCTGTCCAGCTCCACAAATTATCTATGTCCCTTTGTAACCTACACCAGCCTTCATCTCTAACCACAACTGTACTGCCGTTAGTATCATCCAAAAATTTACTAACGCATGCCGCTATAAATAACATCCAGATCATTTATAAAAATGACAAACAGCAGTCGACCTTGATCTTTGCTGCACACCACGAGTAACTGAGCTCCAGGATGAACATTGTCCATCAACAACCACGCTCTGTCTTCTTTCAGCTCGTCAATTTCTAAACAAAACATTAAATACTCCTTAAGCCCACGCCTCCATAATTTGTACAGTAGCCGACCATGTGGAATCTTATCTAATGCCTTATGAAATCGATACATACCACATCAATTTCTTTACCCTCATCCACCTGTTTGGTTACCTTCTCAAAGCACTTAATAAGGCTTGTGACGAACAACCTACCCTTCACAAAACTGTGTTGACTATCCCTAACCAACTTATTCATTTCTAGATGATTATAAATCCAATCTGTTATAACCTATTCCAACACTTTATAGACCAGTGAGACTTACTTGGGTCGTGGTTAATTACCAGGATTGTCCCAACTCCCCTTCTTGGTCAAGAGAATGACATTTGCTATCCTCTAGTCTTCAGGTTCTACTCCTGTAGACAATGACAACTCGTAGATGAATGCCAAAGGCTTGGCCATCTCCTCCCCAGCTTCCCAGAGAATCTTAGGATGAATCCCTACCAGCCCACACTTTTAAGAATTTCTAACACCTCTTCCTTGTGAACCTCAATCCCATCTAGTCTCGTGGCCTGTTTCTCAGTATTCTCCTCCATAACATGGTCTTTTTCCAAAGTGGACACTCATGAAAAATATTAATTTCACGCTTCCCCTTATATGCTGTAACTCCATGCACAACCTCCACTACTATCCTTCATTGGCCCTAATCTCACTCTAGAGATTCTTTTATCCCCTATATACATATAGAAAGCTTTAGACTTTTATCTGAACCTATCCACCAACAACTTCTCATATCCCTCTTGCTCCTCTTAGCTTCATTTTTAGGTCTTTCCTGGCCATCTTGTAACTCTCACTAACCCTAACTAAGCCTTCACATCTCAACAGAATAGAAGCCTTCTTCCCCTTGTCATGTGATTAAACTTCCATAGTAAAGAATGGCTCCTGTGCTCATCAACTTCCTTCCTGTCTGGCAGGAGCATACGTACCAAGTACACGCATTAGTCGTTCCTTGAAGCTCCATATTTCAATTGTGCCCAACTGCTGCACTTTGCTTCCTGGTCCTATACGTCTTAAATCTTGTCTAACCACATCATAATTGCTTTTCCCCTCGCTGTAGCTCTTGCCCTCCGTGTATGTCTCGCCCTTTCCATTGCTAAATTAAACATAACTCAATTGTGGTCACGATCACCAACGTGGTCACCTACCTCCAAATGGAACACCTGGTTGGGTTCATGACCTAGTACCAAATCTAATATAGCCTCGCCCCTTGTTCCCCTGTCTACGTACACAATGGACAAAACTGATCCATCTAAAGCACTTGAACTATCGTCTCACAGTCAATATTCGGGATGTTGATATTCCCCATAACAGGTATACTGTCATTCTCACTCTTACTGAGAATCACATTTGTTATCCTTTTCTCTAAATCTCTGGAACTATTTGGAAGCGTATCGATAACGCCCAACAGGGTGACCTCTCCCTTCCTGCTTCTTTCTTCATCCCATGCTACCTAAGTTGACGAGTCCTCAAATTTCTTTTGTGCAGCCCGAACACTGTCCTTGACTAGCAGTGCACCACCATCCGCATCTTTTACTATCTTCTCTGTTCTTACTGAAACATCTAACTCGTGAAAACTGCAACAAACATTCATGTCTCTGCTCTACCCATGTCTCCGAAATGGCCACAGAATCTAAACCCCAGGTACCGACCCATGCTGCAAGTTCATCCACCTTATTCTGGATGCTGAAACGGGCACACTTCAAAACAAACTTTTGCTTGTTGATACCTTCTTGTGACGCGGAAACCTTATTTCAGATCTCCCTACTCTCAACTTCCTCTATATTCGAACTCCAATTTGGGTTCCAACCTACCTGCTGAATTAGATGAAGGGAGAGGATGGAGTCAGAGGTGATGGAGTGTAGTTTCTCACCCATCCTGGATTGACATTCAACATGGTCTAATTAAGTGTTAATTGAAGACACCCCTTTACAGGCTGGACCAGACTTGATAGCAGAACTGAGTGTGAACAAACTCTCATCTTTATTGAGACAAATTGAAGTTTATCTGTTATGAAACATACTACACGGAAACTTTAGAGAGCTATTAACAATTCAGCGCAGGTTATACTGCTCATTGTTAATAACTACAAATTACAAAATAAACCGTGAAGGATTCTGGGTAATTAAAGATTGAGGACGGGAAAAAATTAGCTGTAACAGGCTGCTCCTTTTTGAGGTATTTGAGGTTTTGAGGGTGATGTCCGCCAATTCCCAGAGCAGCAATGACTGTTTTATATGCTGTTGCATTGTCTTGGAAGTTGGGGGAAAAATGCGTCATACAACAACACTTTTAAAAGGGAGAGGAACAGACAAAGGCAGCACATGGTGAGGTCAGTGCTGGAGAGAGAGAGAGATAGAAATCCAGGCTGCTAAGTGACACAACATTGTATCTACGCAGTTACTGCCTTTGCTGTTTGAATTCATATATCGCTGAACATCGGAGTGCATCTGGGAAAATTAACAAAGAGTGAAACTCAAAACTGATCTTGGAGGAACCTATTTGGGAGAGGTCACAACACAGGGATGGAAAAGTGAATTGATTAAAGTGTGGCCTTGGGGGCCTTACTGTAAGTTTGTAAGAGTGAATGGAGTTGATTCTTTCTTGATTTTCTGAGCTATGTCTCCTGATTAAACTTAAAAAAAATGCTATAAGTATCAAGGTAGCCTGGAGCAGTGTTTTTTAGGGGAATAAGACGGTGCTACTTTCTGGGCCTCCAGATTGGAAGAAACAAAAATGACCCCAGTAGACTGACCTGCTCTTCCTGTCGGATGTGGGAGCTAAGAGAGAGTTACATGTTAGTGAGGGTTATATCTGCAATAAATGCTGTTGGTTGTGAATCCTATCAGATCGAATTGAATGGTTGGATCGACGGTTGCACTCAAAAAGGGATTTACAAAAGCAAAGGGATGTGATGGATGGAAATGAAAGGAATGGAGAAAAGTCACAGATAAAGTCACATAAATGGGTTAATTCTAGCAAAAGAAAGAGAGGTAGGCAAGTAGTGACAGAGTCTTCTGTGGCTATTCCAATTCCATGCAGGTAAGCTGTTTTGGAAAATGTAGGGAGTCATGGATTCTCAGGGGAACGTGGCACAAACAGCCAAGTTTCTGGTATTGAGTCTAGCTTTAATGCAATGATGGTACGTCGGGTTCCAAGAGATCGATTGTTTTCGGGGATTCTCCAGTCCGAAGCGCAGATAGAGATTCCTGCAGCGAAAAATCAGAATGGTGTGCTGCATCCGTGGTGCCAGGATGAATGATGTCTCAGAGAGGGTGCAGAATGTTCTCACGGGGGAGAGGGCCACCAAGAAGTCATTGCACACATTGGAACCAACGGCGAAGCAGGGAAAATGTTGAGATTCTGAAGGGAGATTACAAATTTAGGCAGGAATTTTAAAAATATATCAATTAGAGCAGTAATATCTGGATTACTGCAGGTGCGATAAGTTAGTGAGGGCAGGAATAGGAGGATAAAGCATATGAATGCATGGCTGATGAGCTGGTTTGTGGGATAAGGATTCACATTTTTGGATGATTGGAATCTCTTTTGTGGTAGAATTAACCTGAACAATAAGAACGGATTGCACCTAGACTGAAAGGGGACTAATATACTTGCAGGGAAATTTGCTAGAGCTGCTCGGGAGGATTTAATTTAGTAATATGGGTCGATGGGACCCAGGGAGGTAGTGAGCAAAGATCTGAGACTGGTACAGTTGAGTAAAGAAGCGAGTCAAACAGTCAGGGCAGGCAGGGACAAAGCAGAGAACAAGGTAGGACTGATAAATTATATTGCATTTATTTCAATGCAAGAGGCCTAACAGGGAAGGTAGGTTAACTCAGGCCATCGTTAGGAACACAGAACTGGGATATTATAAGTATGACAGAAACATGGCTCAGGGATGGACAGGACTTGCAACTTAATGTTCCAGGTTACAAATGCAAAAGGAAGGACAGAAAGGGAGGCAAGAGAGGTGTGGTTATGTCTTTTTTTGATAAGGAAGAGCATTACAGCTGTACTGAGGAAAGATAGTCCTGGAAATACATCCAGGAAACTTATTTGGGTGGAACTGGGAAATAGGAAAGGGATGGTAACCTTATTGGGATTGCATTATGGACCCCTAATAGTCAGCGAAATTGAAAAAACAAATTTATAAGGAGATCTCAGTTAATTGTAAGAATCAAAATGTGGTTATGGTAGGGGTTTTAAATTTACAGACATAAACTGGGATTGCCATAGTGTTTACGATTTAGATGGAGAGGAATTTGTTAATTGTGTACTGGAACATTTTCTGATTCAGTATGATCATGTACCTACAGGAGAAAGTGCAAAACCTGACCTACTCTTAGGAAATAAGACAGAGCAAGTGTCTGAGGTGTCAGTGGGGGAGCACTTTGGGGCCAGAGATCATAATTCTATTTGTTTTAAAATAGTGATGGAAAAGGGTAGACCAGACCAAACATAAAATTTTAAATTGGAGAAAGGCCATTTTTGACGGAATTAGACAAGAATATTTAAAAGCTGATTGGGGTCACATGTTCTCGGTAAAGGGAGGGCTGAAAAATGGGAAGCCTTCAGAAATGAGATAACGAGAGTCCAGAGAAATTATATTCCTGTTAGGGTGAAAGGAAAGGCTGGTAGGTATGGGGAATGCTGGATGATCAAAGGAATTGAGTGTTCGGTTAAGAAAAAGAAAGAAGATTATATCAGATGTCTAAGGGATAGTCGAGTGAATCCTCATAAAAATACAAAGTCAGTAGGAGTATACTTAAGAGTGAAATCAGGAAGATATGAAGGGGACACAAGATGGATTCGGCAAATACAGTTAAGGAGAATCCAAAGGTTTTTTACAAATGCATTAAGGAGAAAAGGGAAACGAGGGAGAGAATAGGGCCCCTCTCAGATCAGCAAGGCAGCCTTTGTGTGGAACCGAAGGAAATGGGGAGACACTAAATGAGTATTTTGAAACAAAATTTACTGTGAATAAGGACATGGAGGATATAGAATGCAGGGATGCAGATGGTGACATCTTGAAAAATGTCGATAATATAGAGGAGGAAGTGTTGGATGCCTTTAAACGCATAAAACTGGATAAATCCCTAGGAATTGATCAGGTGTCCCCAAGAACTCTGTGGAAAGTTAGGAAAGTGATTTATGGGCCTCTTGCTGAGTTATTTATATCATCGATAGTCATAGGTGACGTGCCAGAAGACTGGAGGTTGGCTAATATGCTGCCACTGTTTCAGAAAGGTGGTAAGGACAAAATAGAGAATGATAGATCGTTGAGCCTGACCTCGGCGGTGTGCAAGTTGTTGGAGGGAATCCTGAGAGACAAGATGTAAATGCATTTGGAAAAGCAAGGTCTGATTCCGGATGGTCAACATGGCATTGTGCGAGACAAATTATATCTCACAAACTTGTTTGAGATTTCCACATGGGAGACTGCTTAGCAAGATTCGATGACATGGAATACAGTGAGAACTAGCCATTCAGACACAGACCTGTTTCAAGGGTAGAAGGCAGAGGTTGATGATGGAGGGTTATTTTTCAGATTGGAGGCCAGTGACCAGTGGAGTTCCACAAGGATTGGTGCTGCGTCCACTCCTTTTGGTCGTTTATATAAATGATTTGGATGTGAGCTTAAGAGATACAGTTAGTAAGTCGCAGATGACAACAAAATTGGAGGTGTAGTTGACAGCGAAGAAAGTTACCTCCAATTACATCGGGATGTTGATTAAATGGGCTGAGAAGTAGCAGGTAGAGTTTAATTTAGATAAATATAATGTGCTGCATTTGGGGAAAGCAAGTCTTAACAGGACTTATACACTTAATGGTAAGGTCCTGGGGAATGCTGCTGAACCAAAGGTCCTTGGAGTGCAGGTTCATAGCTCCGTGAAACTGGAGTCGGAGCTAGATAGTATAGTGAAGAATGTGTTTGGCAGGCTCTTCTTTACTTGTCAGAGTATTGAGTACCGGAGTTGGGAGGCCATGTTGCGGCTGTCCAGAAATTGCTTAGGTCACTTTTGGAATATTGCGTGTAATTCTGGTTTCTTTCCTATTGGAAGGATGTTGTGAAACTTGAGAGGGTACAGAAAAGATTTACAAGGATGTTGCCTGAGATGAAGGACTTGAGCTATAGGGAGATGTTGAATATGCTAAGGCTGTTTTCCTTGAAGCACCACAGGCTGAGGTGTGACGTCATAGAGGTTTATAAATTCATGAGGAGCATGGATAGGGTACATAGACAAGGTCATTTCCCTGGGGTGGCGTAGTCCAAAACTAGAGGGCAAAGGTTTAGGGTGAGTGGGGAAAAATATAAAGGAGACTTCAGGGTAAACTTTTCCACGCAGAGGGTGGTGTGTGTGTCTATGGAATTAGTTGCCAGACGAAGTGGTGGAGGCTGGTACAATTGCAGCATTTAAAAGACATCTGTTTGGGTATATGAATAGGAAGGGTTTGGTGGGATATAGGCCTGGTTTTGGCAGGTGGGACTAAATTGGATTGGGATATCTGGTAGCATGGACGTCGGGGCTCAGTCCACGCTGCACATCTCTATGATTCTATGGCTCAGACAGCTACTTACAGTTCAGACCGGGTTATACTTTTCATGTCAATAACTCCAAATTGCAGGGTACACTCAGACAGCTATTTACAGTTCAGTGCAGGGTGTACTACTCATTTCAATAACTAATAACTACAATGTAAAATCAGATATCTATTACACTTCCGTACAGGGTATACTCTCATGTCAATAACTGCATATTGGAGGGTAAACTCAGACAGATGTTGAAGTACAGTGCAGGGTATACCGCTAATATTAATAATTGCAAACAACAAAGCTAAATCAGAGAGCTATTTACAGTTCAGTACAGGGTATACTGCTCATTTCAATAACGACAATCTGCAGGGTAAATGCACACAGATACTCACATTTCATTGTAGGATATACTGTCCATGTTAATAAGTAGAAAGTACAGTGAAAACCCAGACAGCTCTTCACTGTTCAGTGCAGCTTACACTGCTCATGTCAATAACTACCAGCTGCAGGGTAAACTCAGACAGCTACTTACAGTTTAATGCAGGATGCATTGCTAATGTTAATAACTTCAAACTACAAGGTAAACTCAGAGAACAATTTAAAGTTCAGTGCAGGTTATACTGCTCATGTTTATAACCAAAATTACAGGGTAAACCGAGTCAGCTATTTACAGTTCAGCGTAGGATATCGTGCTGATATTAAAAACAATAAACGTCAGGGTAAACCACGGCAAGTATTTACATCTAATTGCAATGTTTACTGCTCATGTTAAGAACTAAAACATCACAGGGTAAATTCAGATACATATTTACACTACAGTAAGATATAACGCTCATGTCAATAGCTAAACATTTACAGGGTACCTCAGAGAGCTATTTACACTACAGTAAGGTATACTGCTCATGTAAATAGCTAAACATTTGCAGGGTAAACTCAGATAAGCATTTGCACTACAGCAAGTTATACCGCTTTTGTAAATATCTAAACATGTATAGGGTAACTC
This sequence comes from Chiloscyllium punctatum, assembly GCF_047496795.1. Lineage (NCBI taxonomy): Eukaryota > Metazoa > Chordata > Chondrichthyes > Orectolobiformes > Hemiscylliidae > Chiloscyllium > Chiloscyllium punctatum. The sequence continues at coordinate 9,710,637 of NC_092755.1, forward strand.
AGACAGATATTTATGCTACAGTATGGTATACCCCTCATGTTAATCACTAAACATTTACATGGTAATCTCAGATAGATGTCGACATCACAGTAAGGTACACCGGGCATGTCAATATGTAAACATTTACAGGTAAACTCAGAGAGTTATTTACACGACAGTAAGGTGTACCACTCATGTAGTAACTAAATATTTACAGGGTAAATCAGAGAGCTAATTACACTACAGTAAGGAATACTGCTCATGTCAATACCTAAACGTTTACAGGGTAGCTCAGAGAGCTATTTACACTACAGTAAGGTATTCCGTTCATGTCAATACCTAAACATTTGCAGGGTAAACTCAGATCGATATTTACACTACAGCAAGGTATACCACTCATGACAATATCTAAGCGTTTACAGAGTAACCCAGAGAGCTAGTTACACTACAGTAAGGTATACCGCTCATGTCAATAACTAAACATTTACAGGGCAAACTCAGATACATATTTACACTACAGGAAGGTATACCGCTCATGTCAATATGTAATAATTTACAGGAAAACGCAGACAGCTATTTACACTACTGTAAGGTATACTGCTCATGTCAATATCTTAACGTTTACAGGGGAACTCAGAGGGTTATTTACACTACAGTAAGGTATACCACTCATGTTAATATCTAAACATTTACAGGGAAACTCAGAGAGTTATTTACACTAATGTAAGGTGTACCACTCATGTCAATATCTAAACATTTACATGGTAACTCAGAGAGCTATATACACTACAGTACGGTATACCGCTCATGTCAATAACTAAACATTTCTAGGGTAACACAGGTAGCTACTTACAGTACAGTAAGTTATACCGGTCATGTCAATAACTATATATTTACAGGGTAACTCAGAGAGCTATATACACGACAGTAAGGTATACAACTTATGTCAATATCTAAACATTTACAGGGTTACTCAGATAGGTATTTACACTACAGTAAGGTAAGCCGCTCGTGTCAATAACTAAAACGTTACAGGGTAACTCAATATGTATTTACAGTCCAGGAAGGTATACCGCTCATGCTAATAACTAAACATTTACAGGGTAACTCAGAGAGCTATTTACACTACACTGAGGTATCCTGCTCATGTAATATCTAAACCTTTTCAGTGTAAATCAGATAGAGATTTACACTACAGTAAGGTATATCGCTCATGTCAATAACTAAACATTTACAGGGTAACTGAGATATATATTTATACTACAGTAAGGTATAACGCGCATGTCAATAACAAAACGTATACAGGGTAAATCACAGAGCTATTTACACTACAGCAAGGTATACGTCTCATTTCAATATCAAAACATTTACAGGGTAACTCAGAGAGCTATTTCCACTATAGTACGGTATGCCGCTCATGTCAATAACTAACCATTTGCAGGGTAACTCAGATAGATATTTACACTATAACAAAGTATACCGCTCATGTCAATAACTAAACATTTACAGGTTTTCTCAGAGAGCTATTTACACTACAGGAAAGGTATACCTCTTATGTTAATATCTAAACATTTATACGGTAACTCACAGAGCTATTTACACTACAGCAAGGTATACTGCTCATGTCAATATCTAAACATTTACAGGGTAACTCAGATAGGTTATTTACACTACAGTAAGGTATGCCGCTCGTGTCAATAACTAAAAATTTACAGGGTAACTCAGACATCTATTTACAGTCCAGGAAGGTTTACCGCTCATGTTAATAACTAAACATTTACAGGGTAACTCAGAAAGCTATTTACACTACACTGAGATATCCCGCTCATGTTAATAACTAAACATTTACAGGGTAACTCAGAAAGCTATTTACACTACACTGAGATATCCCGCTCATGTAATATTTTAACCTTTACAGTGTAACTCAGATGGAGATTTACACTACATTAAGATATACCGCTCATGTAAATAACTAAACATTTACAGGGTAACTCAGATAGATATTTACCCTAGTGTAAGGTATACCACTCATGTCAATAAATAAACATTTATAGGGTAACTCAGAGAGCTATATACACAACAGTAATGTAGACCGCTCATGTCAATACCTAAACATTTACAAGGAAACTCAAAGAGCAATTTACACTGCAGTAAGATATACCGCTGATGTCAATATCTAAACATTTACAGGGTAACTCAGGGAGCTATTTACACTGCAGTAAGGTATACAGCTCATGTCATATCTCAACATTTAAATGGTAACTCAGATAGCTATTTACACTCCAGTAAGGCATTACTCTCATTTCAATATCTAAACATTTCCAGGGGAACTCAGAGAGCTATTTACACTACAGTAAGGTATACCGTTCATGTCAATATCTAAACATTTCCAGGCTAACTCAGAGAGTTATTTATACGACAGTCAGATATACCGCTCATGTCAATACCTAAACATTTACAGGGAAACTCAGATAGCTATTGTTCCCTACAGTATGGTACACCGCTCATGTCCATATCGAAACACTTAAAAGGTAATTCAGAGAGCTATTTACACTGCAGTAAGATATATTGCTCATGTCAATATCTAAACGCATACAGGGTAACTCAGAGAGGTATTTACACTACAGTAAGATATAAGACTCACGTCAATATCTAAACATTTCCAGGCTAACTCAGAGAGTTATTTATACGACAGTAAGATATAACGCTCATGTCAATACCTAAACATTTACAGGGAAACTCAGATAGCTATTGTTCCCTACAGTATGGTACACCGCTCATGTCAATATTGAAACACTTAAAAGTTAATTCAGAGAGCTATTTACACTGCAGTTAGATATATTGCTCATGTCAAGATCTCAACGCTTACAGGGTAACTCAGAGAGCTATTTACACTACAGTAAGGTATACTGCTCATTGCAATATCTAAACATTTACACTGTAAGTCAGATAGCTATTTGCACTGCAGTAAGGTATACCACTCATGTAATAACTAAACATTTATAGAGTAAAACAGAGAGCTATTTACAGTACTGTATGGTATACCGCTCATGTCAATATCGAAACATTTTCAGGGTAACTCAGAGAGCTTCTTACACTACAGTAAGGTATACCGCTCGTGTAATAACAAAAGACTTACAGGGTAACTCAGACAAATATTAACACTTCAGTCAGGTATACCTCTCATATCAATATCTAAACATTTACGGTGTAACTCAGAGACCTATTTACACTGCAGTAAGTTGTAAGTCTCATGTCAATAACAAAACATTCACAGGGTAACTCAGAGAGTTATTTACACTACAGAAAGGTATACTGCTCATGTCAATATCTAAATATTTACAGGGTAATTCTGAGAGCTAGTTACACTACAGTAAGGTATAATGCTCATGGCAATATCTAAACATTTACAGGGTAAGTCAGAGAGCTATTTACACTACTGTAATGTATACTGCTCATGTCGATATCTAAACATTTACAGGGCATCTCAGATAGCCATTTACACGGCAGTAAGGTATACCACTCATGTAATAAATAATCATTTACAGGGTAACTCAGAGAGCTATTTACACTACAGTAAGATATACCGCTCATGTCAATTACTAATCATTTACAGACTAACTCAGAGAGCTATTTACACTACAGTATTGTATAGCGAAAATGTCAATATCTAAACATTTACAGTGTAACTCAGATAGCTAGTTACACTACAGTAAGGTGTACCGCTCATGTCAATAACTAAACATTCACAGGGTAACTCAGATACCTATTACACAACAGTAAGGGAAACCGCTCATGTCAATACTAAACATTTACTGGGTAACTCAGATAGATATTTACACTAGAGGAAGGAATACAACTCATGTCAATATCTAAAGAATTACAGAGTCACTCAGAGAGCTATTTACACTACAGTAAGATATACCGCTCATGTCAATTACTAATCATTTACAGACTAACTCAGAGAGCTATTTACACTACAGTATTGTATAGCGAAAATGTCAATATCTAAACATTCACAGGGTAACTCAGATACCTATTACACAACAGTAAGGGAAACCGCTCATGTCAATACTAAACATTTACTGGGTAACTCAGATAGATATTTACACTAGAGGAAGGAATACAACTCATGTCAATATCTAAAGAATTACAGAGTCACTCAGAGAGCTATTTACACTACAGTAATATGTACCACTCATGTAAATAACTGTACATTTACGGGGTAACTCAGGTAGTTATTTACTCTACAGACAGGTGTACCACTCATGTCAATAACTAAACATTTACAGGGTAACTCAGAGAGATATTTACACAACAGTAAGGGAAACCGCTCATGTCAATACTAAACATTTACTGGGTAACTCAGATAGATATTTACACTAGAGGAAGGAATACAACTCATGTCAATATCTAAAGAATTACAGAGTCACTCAGAGAGCTATTTACACTACAGTAATATGTACCACTCATGTAAATAACTGTACATTTACGGGGTAACTCAGGTAGTTATTTACTCTACAGACAGGTGTACCACTCATGTCAATAACTAAACATTTACAGGGTAACTCAGAGAGCTAATTACACTTCTGTAAGGTATAACGCTCGTGTTATAACTAAACATTTACAGGGTAACTCAGACACATATATATACACTATAGTAAGGTATACCAGTCATGTCAATAACGAAACATTTACAGGGTAACTGAGATAGATTTTTTACACCAAAGTAAGGTCTAACGCACGTATCAATTACTAATCATTTACAGGGTAACTCAGATTGATATTTACACTACAGTACGGTATATCGCTCATGTCAATCACTAATCATTTAAAGGTTCACTCAGAGAGCTATTTACACTACAGTCAGTTACTCCGCTCATGCAATCGCTCAACATTTGCAGGGTAACTCTGACACGTATATACACTACAGTGTTGTATACCACTAATGTCAATGTCTAACTATTTACAGGTTAACTCAGAGAGCTATTTACACTGCAGTAAGTTAAACCGCTCATGTCAATATCTACATATTTTCAGGGTAACTCTGAAAGCTATTTACACTAAAGTAAGGTATACCACTCATGTCAATATCTAAACATTTACAGGGTAACTCAGAGAGCTATTTACTCTGCAGCAATGTATATCACTCATCTCAATATCTAAACATTTACAGGGAAACTCAGGTAGCTATTTCACTACAGCAAGGTTTACTGCTCATTCCAATATCTAAACATTTACAGTATAACTGAGATAGATATTTACTGCTCATGTCAATAACTAAACATTTACAGGGTAACTCAGATAGCCTTTTACACTACAGCAAGGTATACCGCACAGGTCAATAACTAAACATTTACAGGTTAACTCAGAGAGCTATTTACACTGCAGTAATTTATACTGCTCATGTAATAACTAAACATTTACAGGGTAACTCAAATAGATATTTACACTACAGGAAGGTATACCGCTCATGTCAATGTCTTAACTTTTACAGTGTAACTCAGAGAGCTATTTACTCTACAGTAAAGCATATTGCTCATGTCAATAACTAAACATTTACAGCGTAACTCTAGAGCACTTTTCACCACAGTAAGTTATACTGCTCATGTCAATATCTAAACATTTACAGGGTAAGTCAGATAACCATTTACACTACAGTAATGTACACCACTCATGTCAATAAGTAAACATTTACAGGGTAACCCAGATAGCTATTACACCACAGAACGTTATACCACTCATGTCAATATGTAAACATTTACAGGGCAATTCCAAGAGCTATTTACACTACAGTAAGGAATACTGCTCATGTCAATATCTAAACATTTACAGGGTAACTCAGAGAGTTATTTACACTACAGTAATGTATATCACCTCCTGTTGAAGGGCTGATGCCCGAAACGTCGATTCACCTGTTCCTTGAATGCTGCCTGACCTGCTGCGGTTTTCCAGCAACACATTTTCAGCGCTGTATATCACTCATGTCAATATCTAAATATTTACAGGGAAACTCAGATAGATATGTACACTACAGTAAGGTATGACGCTCATGTCTATAACTAAGCATTTACAGGGTACCTCAGAGCGCTATTTACACTACAGCAAGGTATACCGCTCAGGTCAATAACTAAACATTTACTGGGTAACTCAGAGAGCTATTTACATGAAAGCAAGGTATACTGCTCATGTCAATATCTAAACATTTACAGGGTAATTCAGAGAGCTATTTACACTACAGTAAATTATACTGCTCAGGTCAACAACTAATCATTTACAGGGTAACTCAGAGAGCTAATTACACGACAGTAAGGTATACCACTCATGTCAATAATTGAACATGTACAGGGTAACTTAGATAGATATTTACACTGCAGGGAGGTATACCGCTCATGTTAATAACTAAATATTTACAGGGTAACTCAGATAGCTATTTACACTACAGTAAGGTATACCGCTCATGTAATAACTAAAGGTTTACATGGTAACTCAGGTAGATATTTACACTACTGTAAGATATACCCCTCATGTCAATAACTAACATTTACGCAGTAACTCAGAGAGCTATTTACACTAAGTAAGGTATATAGCTCATGTCAATGTCTCAACATTTACCGGGTAAACTCAGATAGATATTTACACCACAGTAAGGTATACTGCTCATTTCAATATCTAAACATTTACAGGGTAATTCAGATCGGTATTTAAACTACAGTAAGGTATACCTCTCATGTGAATGACGAAACATTTACAGGGTAACTCAAATAGTAATTTACACTACAGGAAGGTTTACCGCTCATGTCAATATCTTAACAATTACAGTGTAACTCAGATAGCTATTTACTCTACAGTAAGGTATACCAGTCATGTCAATAACTAAACATTTACAGCGTAACTCTAGAGCTCTTTTCACCACAGTAAGTTATACTGCTCATGTCAATATGTAAACATTTACAAGGTTAATCAGATAGATAGTTACACTACAGTAAGCTATACCACTCATGTGAATAACTAAACATTTACAGGGTAACTCTGAGCGCTATTTACAGTTCAGCACAGGGTTTACTACTCATGTCAATAACGACAAACTACAGGGTAAACTCAGACAACTATTTACAGTTCAATGTCCTATTCATTTCAATAACTAATAAGGACAGTGTAAAATCAGACTTCATTTACACTTCAGTGAAGGTTACGCCACCCATGTGAATAACCTCAGACTACAGGGTTAACTCAGAAAGCCATTTTCATTTCAGAACAGGCTATACTGATCATGTCAATACCTACAAAGTGTAAGGTAAACTCAGACAGCCAGTTACATTTCAGTGGAGAGTATACTGCTCATGTTAAGAACTTCAAATTACAGGACCAACTTGACAGATATTTTAAATTCCGTTCAGATTTCCTGCGCATGTCAGAAAATACAAACTACAGGGTAAACTCAGACAGCTATTTACAATTCAGTGCAGGTTATTCTACTCATTTCAACAACTAATAACTACAGTGTAAAATCAGACATCTATTGATAGGATAGTGCAGGGTAATCTGCTCATGTCAATAACTATAAACTACAGTGTAAGCTCTGACAGCTATTTACAGTTCACTGTAGGTTAAATTGCTCATGTCAATAATTAAATATTTACAGAGTAAATTCAATGAACTATATACAGTTCAGTGCAGGGTATACTACTCATGTTAATAACTAAAATGTACAGTGCATATCAGACCGCTATTTATTGTTCAGCGCAGATTACACTGCTCATGTCAATAACTACATACTACAGGGTAAACTCAGACAGATATTTACAGTTCAGCGCAGATGACACTGCTCATGTTAATAACTATATACTACAGGGTAAACTCAGGCAGATATTTATTGTTCAGTGCAGGGTATACTGCTCATGTCAATAACTACAAACTACATGGTAACCTCAGACAGATATTTACAGTTCAGTGCAGATTACACTGCCCATGGCAATAAAAAACAAAATACAGGGTAAAATCAGAGATCTATTTACAGTCCAGTGCAGGTTATACTGCGCCTATCAATAACTACAAATTATAGGGGAAACTCAGATAGGTATTATTAGTTCCATGCAGGATATACTGCTTATGTTATTAACTACAAACTACATGGAAAACTCAGAGAGCTAGTTACAGTCCAGTGCAGGGTATACTGTTCATTTCAATAACTACAAACTGCAGGCTAGACTCAGACAGAAATTTACAGCTCAGTGCAGAGTGTGCTACTCATGTCAATAACTGAATAAATGTCTGAGTTTATACTGAAATTTTTAGTTATTGACAAGAGTAGCACACTCTGCACTGAGCTGTAAATTACTGTCTGAGGTTACCCGGTAGTTTGTAGTGATTGACATGGGCAATGTACCCTCCACTGATGTGTAAATAGCTCGCTGAGGTTACCCTGCAGTTGAAAGTTATTGCTATGATCAGTTTAACCCGCACTGAAATGTAAATAAACGACTCAGTTTATTCTACAATTATTACAGTTCAGTTCAGGGTAAACTGATCATATCGATAAATATAAACTCGAGGGTAACCTCAGTGAGCTGTTTACAGGTCAGTGGATGGTACATTACTCATGTCAATAACTACAAACTTCAGGGTAATCTCAGACAGTTTTTTTTCCAGTCCAGTGCTGGTCATGCTGCGTCTCTCAATAACTACAAACCACAACATAAACTCCAACAGATATTTACAGTTAAGTGGAGATTATACTTGTCAGCATCAATACAGTACACAAAGGGGGTGCTGTGGTAGTTTGGTGCACTGACCTCTGCACTGATGAAGCCAGACGCCAACTCGAATACACCTCCTCTTACCGTCCCCTCGACCGTGACCTCACCCCCATCTCCAAACCATCATTTCCCAGACCATACAGAACCTCATCAGCTGAGGGCATCTCCCACCACAGCGTCCAACCTCATAGTTCAGGAACCCCGCATTGCCCGATTCTACCTCCTACCCAAGGTCCACAAGCCTAACTACCCCAGCCACACTATCATCTCAGCCTGCTCCTGCACCACTGATCTCATCTCCACCTACCTTATTACTGTCCTATCCCCCTGGACCAGGGACTCCCCACATGCATTTGGGACACCACCCGTGCCCTCAACCGCCTCCAAGCCTTCCGTTTCCCAATGCCTCATCTTCACAGTGGACATCCAGTACCTCTACACCTCCATCTGCCATGGCCAGGGCCTCCAAGCGCGCCATTTCTTCATCTCCCGAGGTCCACACCAGTACTCTTTCACGGCCACTCTAATTCATTTGGCTGAACCGATACTCAAACTTAACAATTTCTCCTTCGAATCCTCCCACTTACTCCAGACCAAAGGGGTAGCAACGTGCACTAGCTATGCCTGTCTCTTTGTTGGCTACATATAACAGTCCATCTTCCGGTGCCACAGTGGTACCAGTCCCCACCTCTTCCTCCGCTACATTTGTGCCTACATCAGCGCTACCCAGTATGCATGCGAGGAGTTTGAGCCGTTCATCAACTTCACCAACACATTGCATCTCCACCTTAAATTCACCTGAGCAATCTCGGACACTTTCTTCCCCTTCCTAGACCACTCCATCTTCATCCACGGGGACCAATTCAACACTGACATATTTTGAAAACTCACTGATTCCCACAGCTACTTGGATTGCAGCTCCTCCCACCCTACCTCATATAAAAATGCTATCCCGTATTCACAATTCCTCCGCCTATGCCGCATCTGCTCCCAGTTCCATCACAGATCACTCCAGATGGCCTCCTTCTTTTAAGACTGAAATTTACCCTGCCACACGGTTGACGATGCAGCTCATCCAGGTCCCACATCTTCGCCTTTGAAACCCTCCCCTCCAACCGTAACAAGGGCAGAACCTCTCCCAGTCTTCACCTTCCACCCCACCAACCTCCACATAAATCGCATCACCTGCCGACAGTTCTGACATGGACCCCACCATCAGGGATATATGTTCCTTCCCACCCCATCCGCTTTCCGCAAAGACCTTCACTCTGCGTCCAGCTGGTCAGATCCATGCTCCTTCCAACACACTCACCCCTCCTGACACCTTATCCTGCCACTGCAGGAATTGCAAAACCTGCAGCCACACCTCCCCCCACCTCCGGAGAATGCACGAAATGGGTGTCCCACATCCATCAAATTTTTACCTGCACTTTCACACATCATTTATTGTAGCTGTTGCTCCCGATGCGGTCTCCTCTCCATTGGGGAAACTGGACGCCATCAGGCAGCGTGCTTCAGGGAATATCTCCAGGACTCCCACACCAATAAATCCCACTGTCCCGTGGCTGACCATTTCAACTCCCCATCTCACTCTGCCGAGGACATGCAGGTCGTGGGCCTCCTCCATCGCCACACCCCCACCACCCTCTGCCTGGAGGAAGAAAGCCTTATTTTCCGCCTTGGAACACTTAAACCCCAGGATATCAATGTGGACGTCACCAGTTTCATCATTCCCCTTCCCCCACCTTACCCCAGTTCCAACCTTCCAGCTCAGCACCATCCTCATGACCTGTCCCACCTGCCAATCTTCCATCCCACCTATCCACTCCACTCTCTTCTCTGAACTATCACCTTTACCCCACTTCCGTCCACCTATTGCACTCTCAGCAACCTTATCCCCAGCCCCACCCCAAGCTATAACCTTTATCTCTCCACCCACGAGACTTCCAGCCTCATTCTTGAAGAAGGGATCCGGCCCAAAATGTCAATCTGTCTGCTCCTCAGATGCTGTCTGACCTGCAGTGCTTTCCCAGCAACACACTCTCAACTCTGATCTCCAGCATCTGCAGACCTCACTGTCTCCAAATATTTTACTTATTCATCCCAGCTACAGAGACACCAGCAAGTTCACACTGGGGAGAAACTTTTCAGTTGCTCCCACGTTGGATAGAAATTGGTCGTTCATCCAATCGGCTAACACACGTACATGTTCACACTGGAGAAAGACCATTTCCTTGCTCGATGTTTGGGAAGGGACTCGGTCAGTCATCCTCCAGACTGAGACACTGAGAAGAAACCAACAAATCTGCTCTGTATGTTGGAAAGAATTCAGTTAGGGATCCAAACTGAGGATACACCAAGGAATTCACACTGTAGAGCGAAACCGTTCACTTGCTCCACGTGTGGGAAAGGATTCACTCAGATAATCCACCTCTGAATACAATGGTGAGCTCACACTGGGAATACACCATTCACCTGCTCTGTGTGTAGAAAGGGATTCAGTCAGGTATTTAACCTGCTACCACATCAGCGCATTCGCACTGCAGAGAGACCATTTCCTGGCTGTGATGGTAGGAAAGCATTCACTTTGTCACCCAAACTGCTGAGAAGCCAGCGAATTTATAAGTGGGCATAGTGTAGGGTTTTATTTTCTTTTATTTACACTCAGTAATTGAAAATGGTCTTTGGCAGTTAAAATGTTAACACAATTGTCTATCTGGAAGACCTGGTTTTAGAAATAATCAACATTTTGTTGTAAACAGACACATTCGTATTGGGTAAAGGCAATCAATCTACACAGTGTGTGAATAGGGATTGTCTAGTTCATTAGAGTGGTTAAACACGCAGGAGTTCATTGAGTGACGCCAGGAGGTGGATTTTGAAGTCATTGACATCCATTCCAAACAATGCATTCTCGGGTTTGTTTCGGATGATGTTTGGAAACACCGTCAGTCTGGTTATCTTATGGAGACAAAAACAATATTGATCATGTTTCTGTTAAATACATGGTAAACAAGTCGATATCATATCTTAAAAGCAATTGACTTTCTTCTGAAGGGCTCTCCATCTCACTCTGAAATCAGCTTCTACATTTTATTTCTGGAAAGACGTTCAGGATTTCAATATATCAATTCAGTGGAAGAAATTCTCGTCCAATCTTTTCTCAGGCATTTATTAATGGTTTTGAAGCTCTAACTAAAGTTATTAATTAACTCGAAAGAGGGAATTTCCCAGTTTCCCTAATTTAGTCACTTCAAACCTCACGTTATGTGGAAATCGCTTTTGTTCACTTTTAAACTTGCATAGTTCTGGTCCAGTATTTCCAAATCTCATGAATAAACGCATTAATTCCCTCTATCATCCCAATGAAACCGTTTGCATCCTTTCTGATGTTTTTATGTCTCAGTAAACTACGTCCCTGGGCTTTCTAATATCTTGCTATCCAGGAAGCAGTATCTGTTCCCTTCCTAACCTCTTCACATGTCTTTGGTGGAGAATGAGGACAAGAATTACACACAATGCTGCCTCTGAGGGTGACCTAAAGATTTTACAGTTACACTATGAACTCTTTGCTTTTTAAATAGGAGTTTTCTATTTATAAACTCTAATTAGGTAAAGTATTATCTATCTAGTTCATCAACATTGTATCCATGGAGATGAAAATTATCTATCACTTCCTTTATTCTTCCATGAAATGTTCGAAAGGTTTGTAAGACCAACATATCCACATCCCCGTGTCCTGAGTGAGTCTCAGCTATTTCTAACGGCGACTGAAATTCAAATACCTCATAGTGGAACTACAGTCATTCCAGTGCAGACTGGTTCTGGACAGTAAATATCATCACCAAAGGACATCGTCCAACACTTTCCACATAGTATTTGTCGTAGTCATTGTGCATCGTATTTCCGTGTTGTTGCCCACTTTGTTCATCACTTCATGTGTCCCTGTATTGAGTTCTACTGAATGATTAATTTCTGAATAGAGACAATCCCTTCACCGCTTATTCGAAACTCTATGGAGCCTTTAATAATTGTACATATCTGCTTCCAGAGGACATTACTGGGATGAATCAGTGAACATTCCCCACGTATCCTAAAAGGCAAGGATTATTTTCTCCAGTTTAGGGGATCATTACAGCATTGAACCCAACGCGTGCGTTCATTAAAACCAAAATAGTTGCAACAAGACTTTCAGACTAAGATTTTCCAGTCTGCTTGCATTGGTTGTCCCAAAAGTTACTTTCCACATTGTGGTATGTTTGTGAATGATAGTATTTTCTGAATCTTAAGCAATGACACTTCAATTTTGTCAGAACACTATCATTCGCTGCTCTCTCTTTCCCTTACGGCTCCCCGTTTAATATCCTGTATTTTCTCAGTTTATTTTACTTTTTCATCTATTTCAATCAATCTCGTTCCTGATTACCAATCCGTGAGAATGCCATAACTTTGTTAATTTATATGCAGTGCAGCTGTCGGCCGCGGTGACCAAGTGGAAAGGCATTGATCACGTGAACCAAGTAGCAGTAGAGGGCTGGTGGAATCTGGCCGTCCTTGCGCAGTCACATTTAAAACATTTAAGATAATCTTAAGCCAAATTATATTGGCAGAAAATTAAGAAAAAATCCGAAAGAACTGCCGATATTGAAAACCAAATAAAAACAGAGGTTGCAGGAAAGGTTCAGAAAGTCTGACAGCATCTGTGGAGGAACGGACACAGTGGAACTGAAACGTTGACTGTGATTCATCTGCGCATTAGCTGCCAGCTCTGCTGAGGTTTTACAGAAATTTCTGTTTTTGTTTGAGATTGGCAGATGCTGCGACAGGTTATGAGAATAGTGTTATCTAAAAAAAAGACAGAACGGACCTGGTAGTGTGAAATGAGACAGGAGTAATGAATGAGTCGAGAGTGTGGTGTTGGAAATGCACAGGTGGTGAGGCAGCATCCGAGTAGCAGGAGAATTGACGTTTCAGGCATAAGCCCTTCATCAGGAATGAGGTTTGTGAGTTGGGTTGAGGTACAAAGCTGAAGCTAAGCGCCAACTCGCAGACAGCCCTTCTCACTGCCTGCAATCAGAACCTCACCACCCATCACCAGACCATCATCTCCCAGATCATCCACTAGCTCATCACTCCTGGGGATCCCCCATCCACAGCCTCCAAACGTATTGCCTGTGAACCCTACACTGACCAATTCTACTTCCTTCCAAAGATTCACAAAACTGACTGCACCAGTTGACCCATTGTCTCAGCCTGCGCCTGTTCCACCGGACTCATCTCTTCGTACCTCGACACCATCTTGTCTCCCCAGTCCAGGAAATCCCCAGTCTCCGTTCATGACACCCCCTACGCACTTCATCTCCTCCAAGATTTTCGTTTCCCTGAACCCCAACGCGTCATCTTCACTATGGACATCCAGTCGCTGTGCAAATCCATCTGCCAAGACGAATGTCTCCATGTCCTCCATTTCCACATCTCACGCCGTTCCAATTAGTAACCTTCCATTGACACCCTCATCCATCTGGCTGAAGTGGTCCTCACCCTCAACAACTTTTCCTTCCAATCCTCCCACTTCCTCCAAACGAAAGGGATAGCCATGGGCACGCGCATGGGATACAGCTATGCCTGCCTGTTTGTCAAATATGTGGAAATGTCCATCTTCCGCAGTTACACAGGCACCATACTCCACCTGTTCTTCCGCTACATTGATGAATGTATTGGCGCCACTTTTTGCTCCCACGAGGAGAATGAACAGTTCACAAACTTTACCAACACCTTCCACCCGGACCTCAAATTCACCTGGATCATCTTGGCACCATCTCTGGCGACTGAATAATCACAGACATACACTACAAGCCCATCGACTCCCACAGATACCTAGACTGCACGTCCTCCCACCCTAACTCGTGTAAAAAAACGCCATTACTTATTCCAAATTCTTCCACCACATCTGTTCCCAGGATGACCAATTGCACCTCAGAAAGTCCCAGTTGGTCTCCTTAATTCAAGATCGCAAATACCCTTCCCACGTGGTTGACGATGCCTTCCAGTGCATCTATTCCACTTCAGCACCACCACCCTTCCCAATGCAACAAGCACAGAACCACCTGGTGTTCACCTTCCACCCCACCAACCTCCGCATAAAATGCATCATATCCTGCCACTTCTGCCACCTCCAAATAGAACCCACCACCAAAGGTATATTTTCCTTCCCACCCCTCAGCAGTCTGAAAAGACCATTCGCTCCATGATGCCCTCGTCAGGTCCACACCACCTCCACACCAGCACACGTCACTCTCCTGGCACCATTCCCTGCCACTGCAGGAAGGGTAAAACCAGCGCCCACACCAGTCTCCTCATCTCTGTCCAAGGCCCAATGGGATCCTTGCACATCCATTGTAAATTCACCTGTCCCGCTACCAACATCATCTACTGCATTCGTTGCAACCATTGTGGTCTCCTCTACATCGTGTAGCCAGGACATCATCTTACTGATCATTTCAGAGAACATTTCTGGGACGCTCGCACCCAACAACCCCACCGCCCCGTGATTGAACAATTCAAATCCCCTCCCCACTCCATCAAAGACATACATGTCCTGGGCCCCCTTCACCGCCAAACCATTACCATCTAACGCCTGGAGGAGGAACGCCACATATTCCTTCTTGGGAGCCTAAAACCAAACGAGATAACTGTGGATTTGAATAGCTTCCTCATTTCCCCTCCCCCTAAGCCCAAGCCTTCATCTTGACACAACCCTCTGGACCCATTTTCTCACTGCCCCCTCTGACGTATCATCTTCTCCCTCACTTTCATCCATCTATCGCTTTCCCAGCAATCTCCCCCAACCACACTCCCCTACCATTTATCTTTCAGCCCCAACTCACAAACCTTATTCCTGATGAAGGGCCTATGACTGAAACATGAATTCCCCTGCTCCTCGGATGCTGCCTGACCTGCTGTGCTGTTCCAACACCACATTCCCGACTGTGCTCTGCAGCATCTGCAGTCCTAACTTTCTCCTGGGAGTAATCAATGACCTCAGAGTGAAGGTGCCCCAGGATTCCAGTGATGAAAGTGTGACAACGTTTTGCATTTATTTTGGGTGAGGGCAGGCTAGATCTGAGACGAGCGCTTAACACCTAAACAACGGGAGCGGTATCTGATAACGAAGCTATGGCGGGCTGACGTGAGGAGGAACATTCTGTCAGAAAGTGGGTCAGTACAACTGCATCACATCACCCAGACTGTAAAAGACACGCAGAAGGAGCAAAGCATCTTCAGTGCAGGCACAATGACAGGTAAAGTGGAAAGGAAACAATTCAACACACTGAGATGCAGTGGAATTACTTATGTGAAAGAGTTTGATATATGAGCTATTTTACATACAGACTGCACTCTCATTGAAAAAAGGAAATTGCTGCAGTGTAACGGCGATATTTGCCTGCGACATCACAATGCTGAGAGACACTGACATAGTTTCATCTGTAGCAACGTGGCCGGGTGAAAGCATGATAGGCCCATCAACCAGAATTCAATACTTCAAAGCTCTACTCTGCGCTGTACAACTTATTTGCTGCTTCTGTACTCAGATCTCAATTGCTTCAAAGTGCATCGTCTTCTGCTTCCTGCTTCACGTAAACATTTGAAACCTGAACAAATCCACAATTTTTCCACTTTCACCATCTTTTGTAACTCCTGAGCTGACACAGGTTCGAGTGACCGATTGGCCTTCTCCAGCGCTCTCACTCTGGCATGATCTGAATGATAAAGTGCACTGTGTCTGATCCACAGGACACACTGTAGAATTTCCCCACGCGGGGCGGTGCTGTTTATCCCATCACCGCGGACTGAGCTGTCTCCATTGGCAGAGTATTCAGACATATCCCTCCACTTGCCCGCACTGTCAGGGGACGGAAGCACGGATGAGCTCTGAAGCTTCCTGTCATTGGCACAGCCAAGTGCATAAGCCGCTGGAACTTAACAACATTGATTCCGAAATTCCTCCAAATATCATTTATTTGAGACAGCGAGAAAGATGCTGACCTGAAGAAAAAGTGAGAAAGGGGTTGTGGAACATGTCTTGCCTCGGTAAAATACAAATAAGTGCAATTTTATGTAGCCTGTTTTCTGTTCAGAATCCATCTTCACACAGCAATCGTGCAGAAAAGGCTTTTGTGTCAGGGGCGTCCGTTTCTTTGCTGCAATTGGGCAGCAATTAAAATCTGAGCCTCAACTGTCCCAGATGAAGAGACTCCGAGTACAACATTCATTCAATGAGATCCATTCCCACAGCCCTGAGCTGCGAGGCTGCATGCAGTCCAAACAGGAAGGGAGGGTTAAAAACGAGCCATTGTTTCTCCCTCAGCTGCTCTGTCCCAGGTACATGGAGATGGACAGCAGCGACGTGGGACTTCAGTCAAAATGTGCCGAGAGAAGCCGTTCAACCCATCGAGTCCATGGCAACTCTCTATCGCTTGCTTCTCTCTGAGGTTATTCATCATCGGTGGTGTTTGTTCTAATAATGGGGAACTGTATCTGTGTTGAAATGTTGTCTCCAATATGCTGATCCACAAGTCATTCACAGCTTTTCATTTCACCGGAGGACCCTGCAGTGTGACACAGTGTGGGGAATAACTGCAAGGCGTCATGAGCATGGGACACACCACAACTGATATCTCTCAACTCCACCAGTGTATTCCCAGGTCAGGCAAGTGACTTTGCGAATCAGATCATAGCCGACCGACAGAGAACAGGAAAAAATCTTCCTGACATTCATAAATGTGTTTCCTCAAATGTGCAAATTTCGCAGGTGTATCAATACGAGATATTTATTTCAGATTCCATTGAATGACAGTACGCAGAAGGCTCATGAATAAGTAATACAAATAACGGAGCACTGTTATAAAGGAACACTGGCAAGGGCAGTACACACACTGAAAGCTGGAATTGTTAATGAGCAGAGGATGCGTTTTATCCATTAACTTCTGGTTTATGGGTATGCCAGGCTCCCGCTGGGTCGCTCTGTTAGCGCTGACCACAGCAGTTTCCCGCAGTCTTCAGGTTTTTGTAGCATGTACCTTCGAGGATGACGTCAAAAGATCATCACTGTTATTGTGGCACAGATGTGTCCCGTCTGCGTCAATATAACCACTCTGTAACTTCCCAAATTCTGTTGATTTAACTGCGATTTCACTCAGAATGACAAAATATGCCATACTGCGTATTGAGGCCATGCAGCCCACCTTTGCTGTGCTCTCTCCACACAATGACGAAATGACTGTGTTCTGACTGAATGATTGTCACATGGATGTAAGTACAGTGGAAAGCTTTGTTCTCGATTGGTAAAGGCAGATTATAGTAATTAAGGACATGCAAATCACAGCGTGAGAAAAGCAAAACTTGGACAGACTCAGGAAGTCAGGTTACTCCGTACAGGACGTGCACTCAGCAAGATCCGAATTGGCAGGATCAACATTATTTCCAGTTAGACAATCCATTTCTAAGAGCAGCAATGGCCTAGAAGAAGCTGAGCTTGAACTTGCTGGTATGCCTTTTCAAGCTTTGGAATTTTAATCTGACTTTGATCTCATCAAAATTATACCTTCTCAGTCAAAAATGATGCAGTGAGCAAAATTCCAGGGCTTATCCGGGATTGAACTGGAGACCTCTCGCACGTAAGTGACCCGCCTGAGGCAATATTATACCTGAGACAAACGAGCCAGAACGGCGCCAGACGTGGTAACCATAAATCTGGTGATTCTTTTTCTTGTAAGCTAAGGCTATTTCTGCTGTTTCGGAGTGAAAGCAGCACAACACCTTTCCATTCTGACTCGTTCTCCCAGGAGGCTGTGTTAGCTGGTTCCCCCGGAACTGGGTGCTCTCCGTTGATGACTGAACAAACTCATCTTCCATTGGCAGGCAGAGCTGGTGGAATAAAGCATGAACGCAGTCTTCAGCTCCCTGGGTTTGTGGAGCACGGAAGGCAGCTGGTGGGAGGGGTCGGTATGGAAATTCTGGAAAGCTGTACAAAAGGGAGATAGTGCATTCACAGGAACTCATCTTTTTTTGGAAAACTTATCCAAATAATGCCATCTGAGACAGATAGAAAACTTCTGGGAAAGAGAGAATCTCACTCAGTTAACGGGAACACTGTGTCCTTCTCGAAGTCACGGGTTGACTCTGCTGTCTGAATCTGTATAGGATGTTACTGCAGCGAGTCCTGTCGCTCAAACACACTCCACCTGATGTGTATACATTTTACCACGTTACTACCAGCTCAGAGAGTAGATTTCACAGCTCACATTATCCCAGAGTGATGGACAGGGAACAGAAGGAAGCGATTCAGACCACTCAGAGAGAAAATGGATGTGGGAGAGCGGATAATCTCGACTGTTTCCAGCATTTACAATCTTGGTCCATGTGACAACAAAAGCAGGAACAAGAATTTGTTTACCTTCCTTCTTAAAATAAGTGAGTAAATTTTGAAGAGCATAGATATTTCTTCCTGGTGTTCATGAAATGATCAAGACCAGAGTACGGTTCCCTGAGTATGGTCTGACTTCGGGGTTATGGGTCCAGGGCACTCCCATTGTGATATTCTCCTCATATGGTCTGAACACATACAAAGAAATGACTCAGTGACAAGACCTGCTGAACTGGATTCAGTGAAGAACAGAAGCTGATGGAATGAAAAGAGCCATGAGAGTGGGAATGTAACATTATCTGTGAGGAAATTGTTTTTCAGACTCGAGGAGAGTGCACAGTGCTGTTTCCAGGTGTCAATATCTGGTTAAGTAGACTGAATCAGCGTTAGGTGTTAATGTACTGCAACTATTATGCAATGGTGCAAAAGCACGGACTCTTTGTATCGAGGGGACAACTTCAAAATCCTCAATGAGACAAAACGCACAAATGAGGTAAACAACAAAGAAACCACAGAAACTGGTGTTATGTCATGGGGTTAAACGTCCGCCTCCCGACCCCCACCCCGGCTCAAATGTCGCTCAAAATCGCTCTGTCAAATTCCTGAGTCTGAGATTCGAACAGTGAATAGTCTATGTTAATAAAAAATGCTCTGCTCTCACACCTTCAGCATTTTATAGCCCATGTACATGTGGCTTACAATAGTAATTGATCCCTCACTGTGTTACTTCAGCACATGTAGAGAAGAAATAAACATAAGAACAACAGCCACTGAAATGATTGGGATTTGACCCGATGCTGCCAATTGATTCAGCTTTAATTGAAATTGCTTGCACCTTTTCTGTGTCGGTAATAAGATTGCATAGCTTAGTGGTGAGTTTTCATACGTTGAATTGGATCCAGCATCCTTCCTCAGGTTGAAACTTACTGGGATATAAAGACATAATAAAAGACACTGGAATATAAAGACGTTAGGAATGACACGGCCAGATTTTACTTGATCCAAAATCGATAGAAGCGATGGAAATGAGGTTTACTGAGAGATAAAATCAATAGAAAAGGAAAGAGGGAGTTGAATGGTATGTTGGGATAGATAAAAAATCATGCGGGAAAAATTAGGAAATACTTAGTTGTGTCCGAAGAGAGGTTATCCAGCTGATGCGAAGTTGATAGGATTAACTATGAGTGAAGTTGCCTCGTTTAGGTGAATGGAAACTAGAGGTTAGAACTTCAAAACCAGTGGCAATGATAAAGATGTTTGGAGCAATCATTTTTTATTCTGAGAGTTATTGAAATTGGAGATGAATTTTCAGAAATAAAGACAATTTAGGAGCTGATTCCAGAGTCTTTGGAAAGCATGAGTAGACACACATGGAGTGAATTTAACAGCGACTGGGATTCTGGGCTGCCTGGATGGCAAGGTAAAAGGGACATACTCTCGAATTGGTTAACATTCATTGGAATTAAATTTCATAACGCCTGCAACTGAAAATGTTAAGAAGAGCTGCTGGCGCTGAAAGGTGCAGCAGCTCATTCTACATGAAATATTATCGATTGTAAATGCACGAGCTGTTTGATTTAGCTCTACATTGAATGGAAGTCCGTCAGTTCAGTCCGCTTCCGAACTGGTTAATGAGAAAAGTGAGACCAACAGCGTGGGATTAATTCTCTCACTGTCTCTGGTAACCATAAGGAACATCACCTTCCTCGCTCTCCTGATCTGTAATACTATGGTGCCTCTGGTGAGTAAGATTTGGCTCGTCGATGCAAAACATCATTATCATTGCCATCTGTTGCCTTGAACATTTGGTCACAATCACCGAAAAGGGAAGTGAGACCATTTAATAATTACTGATCTCCGCTTGAAACATCCTGCAAATAGACTCGACCTTATTCAAATTTGAACCCTCCGTTCCTCCCAACAGCAAAACTACTTGTTGTGCCTTTACCAGATTTACTGACAACAATCAAACTCCAAACAGAGATAGATCTAATACTTTCCATTGGTTAAATGAGCTGTGCGAGTTTGCAAGAAATGGTTATGAAATTAAACGAGATAAACAGACTTTCCCGGAATGTAATTCAGTGCAGGGTCCGCGATTTCAGAAGGTCATCAAGCTAAAAATTCACCTCTGTATCTCTATCCACAGATGGATAATCATCTGGGAAATATTTGTAGCTTTCCAGTTAATAATTGAAACGTTTCCCAAAGACAGAACATTTCCCCAAATCCCTTGGGATCTTTTACTCAACTTTTGCTGTGATGATTAGATTTCCTACCGTGTGGAAACATGCCCTTCGGCCCAAGAAGTCCAAAGAGTAACCCAACAGAACCATTTCCCCCGATTAATTAGGACTGTGGGAGGAAACAAACTCACACAGGTGGAGAATGTGTCAACTCCACGCAGCTACCCGATGCTAGGATCGAATAGCGAACACAGCTGCCGTGCGGCAGCAGTGCTAACAACTGAGCTACCATAGCACTCCTGAACCGTCTGGTTCAGAAATTAAACCTGAAACAGACAAGGTGAAACTGGCATGAACTTTTGATTGTTGAAGCATCAGGTTCAGCAAATGGGCACAAAATTTTGCAAAATGGAATCAATTGAAAATTGGGCTTCCATTGGTTCCTGCGTTGTTTACAGACAATGTTTCATTGCCGCTGTCGCAGGGCTTTTCCTTTGATCGGCTTCAATTCGGCACAGAATTCGAATCAACAGAAGTTCACCAATATCCTTCTGAAATTTCATCCAGGTAGCATGAAACATATTGCATTCATCAATGATTTTCACCATTCCATACATCCAAGAACACGTTGCACGATTTCCATGAATACTAAGGACGTAAGATTGTTATGCAAGAATAAATTCCAGTTTAAATTGTAAAGTAAGAAGAATGCACAGAAATTCATGTACGTCACCATGTCCAGAACTGCAGCCCATCAGAGAGGAAATCTGTCCCTGAATCCCCAATATTCACACGTTTGCTTGCTCCATGTGCATAGTTGGAAAACTGTATGAAGGACCATTCAGTGTGACAGAGCGCCTAAGAGAATCCTCCAATGTCTAATCTAAAGCTGCAAGAGAAGCTGTCTATTCCAGCTGTGAGAGCGGTAGTGTAAAGGGGAGCAACTTGATATTCCGTGGTGTAGATTCAGATTGGTCTCATCATATTATTGTTGAAAACCTTCTGTCAGAAACAGCACGGAAAGAAAGGAACACGAGGAGGCTATTCCAAAGACCGGTCCTATCCGACCATTTGATATCGTCATGGTTGTTCAACAGCTTCAATATCTGTCCCCAGCTCATCCACAATAACCTATCACAAAAAGGGAAAAAGACATTTCAGCAATCGAAGATGTCTGTGCCACTATGGGAAGGAAAAGTGTTTCGAGACAGTGGATTTCTGCACGAACTTTGCAGGTTTTGCGGCTGAGCAGCCGATTCTGCTTGATCCTGTTTCAAACGATATAATTGCGTCAAAACTCACAACCAAGAAGGTAAGGAATGTTCTCTGGTCAACAGCAGGGTCGCGAACTCCTGACGATGGGAATTGATGATGATTCAGCAGAACAATCATTGATTGAGCTGGCATCTAAACTCCGATTCTGGTGGAAATCAAAGCGGTAAACTTTGAATAGCATTGTTAACAATGCTGTAGAAATCTAATGTGCTTTTCATTGCGCCGCAGAGCCGTGCTACCACAATTTTATTGCACCCACACTTTCGGTTGTCGTGGAGGAAATGTTGATAATCACCAGGAAATGCGGAGAGACCTTCAATGAGTAGATCTTTTATTTGTAAACAAAAAACCGTGATATTCAGAAAGCCAATTCTTGATTGCCCCCGAACTTCCGGGTCCATGGCACCTTTTACCTTTTCTTTATTCATATTTTGTTAGCTTATCAGCACGCCCAACTGTGTTTGTCCGAATACCTAACGCCAGCTACACAATACACCAATGATGTTAGTTCCTATTATCGCTCCACGTCTGCCACTATGGGTTTTCCTACATTCAACTAAATATTATTCACTGCCATGATTTGGTATTTTACTGCCACCTCTGCTGCAATAATCATCCATCCCAGGCTAACCTGTCATGATTAGATATTTAGCTACCCAATCTACCACAATGTTTTCCTGTCCCAAGCTGAATCTATTAACTACTGATTCGATATTTAATGTCATATCTTGCTCCGAGGTTCTCAAGTATGCTGACTCTAATAACTATCAATTGAATATTTAAAATCATGTCCGAAATATTTATTCTCACGACTTGTCCCAAACTGCCATGATGATATTTAGCCGGCAAGGCTCACTTTACTAATTGTTATTGTTTCAGCCTGCCACAGTACCCATTCAGCCTCAGACTGACGCTGATAATTGGTGTAGGATCATTCCAATATTCTTCGCCCATCCTGTCACAGTGGCCCAATCCTGCCAAAGTGATCATTTGACCAGTGTTGCATTCCACAGACCCCTTGTACCATATCGCCACTAGTTTTCATGCTTCTACACTTCCCATGTTTTCATGCTCTGTATTTTCGGTTCGGTGTTTGGATCTTTCACCAGACATCGGTTTATCTTCACCCCACTTTCCAGTACCTGGTCCTTATCCATGTGTGCTCTAGCTTCTCAAGTATTCGGCTAAATACTCCTGAAATGTTTTGATGACTAGTATCTTTACCAGACGTTCAAACAGTGAATTCCAAACAAACAACAGTCTCAGAATGAAAACATTCTTCCTCTCTTTCCTCTGAACGTCCTCTCTCTTGCGTTTCCGTACATCCCTGGTTGTTAACCCTCCCCATAAAATGTTTATTCCATTCACAGGTACCGATCCCTTAATGTGCACCTTAATCACTTCCTCACTCAGCCTTCTCCGCTATCAGATAAAAAGCCTGAGCAGAGCTCGTCTATCTTCGCCATGGTGAGACTGTCGTGCCTGAAAAGTACAGCTGGTCAGGAAACATTCGAGTAGCAGGAGAATCAACGTTTCTGACATAAGTCTTTCAACAGGAATGAGTCTTGTGGGTGGGGGCTGAGAGATAAAAGGGAGGGGTTTGGGGTTGGGTAGAAGGTTGCTGGGAAAGCGAATGGTGGATGGAGGCGGGCGAGAAGGCGAAAGTTAGAAGGGGAAGATATGAATGGGTCCGGAGAGGGGTGCCAAGTTGGATGCTTCAGACTGTGATAATGTGGGTGGGTGGAATGAGGAAGCCGTTGAAATCCACATTTAATCCGTGTGGATGCAGTGTCCCAAGACAGAAAATGAGGTGTACCTCTTCCAGGCGTCAGGTCGTAACAGTTTGATGGTGGCTTATGCCTGTTCTGCAATTCACATTACAGGAGAGATGTGAAAAACCTAAGATTAAAAAAAGGACAAAAACTTCTAGATTCAGAGTTAGTATTAGACACAATGCAGACAGAAATCATTTGGCCAGTTGAGTCGGCATTGTGCCAACAACGATATTCACAATTCCTACCCTATCTTTCTAAACCCGCATTATTGATGCACTGACAAAAAGAAAACTCCAAACGCTCAGTGGGTCAGGCAGCAGTAATGGAGAGAAATCAGAATTAACACTGTGCATCAAAACCAGTTCCGATGCAGTGACTGTTGACCAAAATGGTCATTCTGTTTTCCCCGAGCAGCAATTCCTAATTTTGTCTTTTATTCACGGCACTTACAGAACATTCAGGTTTTGTTAGCCATCTACCTGAATTGGTCTGTAGCCTTGTATGACTTGGCATCACAAATTCGCATCTGAATCCTTCTGAAACATATGGGGACTTCTGCCTCTCAAGACTTTGCATGTGCTGAGTTCCAGATTTCACCTACCCATGGTCACAGTACATTTGTCTGTACTTTCACTGAAGTCTTTCCTCCCCTGTCCTTAAAACTATGCCACCCTCACCGCCCCGCCCCCCCAACTTCCCTCTCCCCCGTGATTGATCGCACCATCAAAAAGAAAAGTTTATTTCAGTCTACGCCATCCATATTCCAGATTATTTTGCACATCTCAATCAAGTCTCCTCTCAATCTTTTCTGCTCTAAGAAAACTAACTCCAATCTATCCTTCTCTCTTCTTCCCAGACAATATCCTAAGAAATCTCTCCTACATTATTTCCAGTGATATCTCATCCCTGCAACAATATGAATTGCAGAACTTCACACAATAGTTTGGATCGAGCCAAATGAACAAGTGAAATAATTGATGTAGAAATCCACAGAAATAGGTCTGCCCTGTTTCCTTTACCTAAGCCTGATGTTCCAATAATCTCTCGTGCATATCAGTAAAAGCT
This sequence comes from Chiloscyllium punctatum, assembly GCF_047496795.1. NCBI lineage: Eukaryota > Metazoa > Chordata > Chondrichthyes > Orectolobiformes > Hemiscylliidae > Chiloscyllium > Chiloscyllium punctatum. The sequence goes on from NC_092755.1 coordinate 9,736,102, forward strand.
GCTACATGAGAATTAATCTCACGACCGTGGCTTTGAAATGGCTTGACTGGTTTGAAGGTGAGCACGTGGTTCTTCTATGATGGCACAGAGGCGCATGAAATGCCAAAGCTGGGAGTGCTCCTGGTCAAAGGCGGGGAGGAAGGTAATATTTGTCTCCGTTTATTAGATTTTATAAGATACAGCAGCAGCATTAACCCACACTGCAGATTGACTCAGAGGACGCATGCTGGAGGTCACGAGAGGTCGATGAATTGCAAACATTCTCTGAAATTTTCCTTAACAATGCACCGTTTTGTTACTTTTATACGAAGAGCTGCTTTTGATCACATCGTCTCCACACCGGCCACTTGCTCCCAGTAATCACTCCAATCCAGCGTGCATCACTTTCATTCCGAAACAGCCACATGTCATATTCTCATTCCCTCTGTAATAATTGGAATTGACAATGTCATTCTCTGAGATCGAACAATGTAGCATGGAATTGGTAGTGTAGTGAACAAAGAAGAAAAAAGAATACAGAAAATTTACAGCCCAGGAACAGGCCCTTTGGACCTCCAAACCTGAGTCGATCCAAATCAATTATTAAAATATGTCGCCCAATTTCTAAGCATCTGTATCCCTCTTCTCCTCACTTACTCATACATCTGTCCAGGTGCACCTTCAATGATTCTACCGTGCCTGCCTCTACTACCTCTGCTGGCAACGCATTCCAGTGCCTACCACCTTCTGTGTAAAATAATTTCCATGTCTATCCCCCTGAAACGTTTCAGCACTCTCCTTGAACGCGTGACCTCTCATTATTGAATCCCTCAACTTGGGAAAAAGCTTATCTCTATTCAACCTGTCTGTACCCTTCATGATTTTGTAGACCTCAATCAGGAGCTCTCATTCTCGTTTTATTCTAATGAAAACAAAAATACCCTACTCAACCTCTGTGCAGAGCTAGCATCTTCCATACCAGGCAACATCCTCGTAAACCTTCTCTGCATTCTCTCCTAAACGTACACTTGCTTTTTTTAAAATTTGGTGACCAGAAATGTACAGAGTATTCTTAACACTGCTGAACCAACATCTTGCACAATTTTAGCATGACCTGCCGCTCTTATATTCAATGTGAAGTCAAGTGCCATATGTCTTCTTGACCCCTCTATCCACCTGTGCACTCAACTTCAGAGTAAAAAGGACCAGAACTCCCAGATCTCTCTGGTCAGCAATTTTACCCACAGCCCTTCCGTTTACTGTATAGTTGGTTCTAGAATTAGACTTCCTAAAATGCATCACTACACATTTGCTTGCATTGAGCTCCATCTGATACTTCTCCGCATAAATCTTCTGTCTATGTAGGCGGCACAGTGGTTAGCACTGTTGCCTCACACCGCCAGAGAGCTGGGTTAAATTCCAGCCTCAGGCGACTCGCAGTGTGGAGTTTGCACATTCTCCCCGTGTCTGCGTGGGTTTCTGCCGGGTGCTCCAGTTTCCTCGCACAATTAAAAAATGTGCAGGTTAGCTGAATTGGCCATGCTAAATTGTCTATAGTGTTAGGTGAAGGGTTAAATGCACGGGAATGGGTCTCGGTGGGTTGCGCTTCAGCAGGTTGGTGTGGACTTGTTGGGCGGAAGGGCCTGTTTCCACGCTGTAATTAATCTAATCTATATTCCCCTTCATTCTTTGACAGTCCCTATCCTTTCTGGCTACTCCACCAAACTTCGTGTTATCTGCAAATGTAGTGGCGATATACTGGGCTAGAAACCCTTAAACTCTGGAAAATGTCAGCTGCTGCTATTTAAATTCGATGAGTGAAATCTGAAATATAAACCCGAGCAGAGGAACAGAGACACAAAGTTTTAGTTTGCTGAAAACCCATTATTCATGTCCCTCCGAAAGGGAAATCTGCCGTCCTTAATGAGACTTGATAACATATGACGCCAGACCCATAATAGTGTGGTTCATCCATAAATTCCCCCTGACTTACTTCAAGGTGAATTAAGAATGAACAACAAATGCTGTTCAGACTATGATGGCTCAACTCTGTGGGAGAATAATGAAGGATAAAAAAATACATGGAAGACGGGGAAAATTGGGAGTTGTCTCTGTGTGGACACAAATTCAACTGATTATCCAATCTAAACACAGAAATGGATACCAACATCGCCAGGAAGTCAGGTCCATGGGGGGAGGGTGGGTGGTATGCAAGAAGGGATTCAATTACCCGCGGAGGTGTAAACTCACTTGCTCAGTCACAATTTGGACAGGTCTTTCACCACTCCCATATGTGAGAAGGAATCAGTCAGGAGACCAACCTGCAAAGTCGCCATCAGGTTCACAAATGCTTGCAAGGGTCCGATTCTGCTGTTATTCCAGGTGTTAATCTCATCCAGAAATAAACCATGTTTGGATGCCAGTTTCCAGTGAAGTGCCACTGTTTCCTGATGTAGATCAATAATTCAAACTTAGTTGTCAGAGTCATGATTCAGAAGTTTACAGACGATACATAGTCGTGTAGGTGACTATGATGAATAATGTCAGGGACCGCAGGGATGTATCAATCAGGTGGAAAGGAAAAACGGCGAATGGAATTGAATCCAGACCAATAAGTAGTAATGAATCTGGGGAGTTGTAACAATAACAGTGAGGATTCTGAGTGGTGTACAGGAACAAAGAGATCTTGGAGTGGACATTCAAAGATCTCTGAAGATTGTTGGGCAGGTAGATCAGCTGTTCAAGAGGGTTTTTGCATATTTTCTGTTGTTGACCACAGACTGTAGATGATATTCGATATTTAGCAACGGCCAGTTTAGGAAACAACTAAAAGAATGCGCACAAGTCTGGTCCATGCAATAATCTACATTTTTAAAAGTTATAAGATAAAGTATAAATCTTTGCCCAACAAGGCCGCTTCACCACTCAATGAATTTACCACTGATTCCTCTCCAAGTCATGCTGGCACGTGTCTTGGAGGGTAATTCGCAAATGGTGAATTTTCAGTGCATCTTGAACCTTGTCCTTGTAGTCGGTACATTTTTTGAGCTTTGAAGTTTCTGTCAACAAAGCCTGGATTCCTTACTCCAGTGAATCTTCTATGTGGTGCACTCTGCTCCAATTGTGCCTTCGCAGTTAAGGGAATAAATATTCAGATGTTGAACAATATACACTTAAGTGACTGCATTGTCGTGCAGGGTGCCCAGTTCCTTCAATGGTATTGATGCTGCACGCACCTCGGTAAATGGAGAGAGTTCTGTTAAGCATCTAATTTGTGCATTGCGGACGATGTAGGCTTCACGGAGATGCGAGGTGAGTTAATAATCAAACAAAGTCGTCCGACGGACACGTCATTGTAGTCAACTTCTTTATATGGGCGGTTAGGTTCCATTTTTCCTAAATACTAGCTTCCAGGTCGTTTACACGGAGGAATTCAGTTACATTGAAACCATTGAATGTCAATCGAATATGATTAGATTCTCATTTGTCAGAGTTATCTTCGCTGTATTTGGTCCTTCTGTGTGTCAATCCGATTCTAATCGCTTTCTTTCTGATTTCAAGTTCCAATTCCCGTCTGCGCCTGAAATTTCAACTCGTTTGCTCGCTGAACCTTCTCCACCTGTCTTAATAATATGTAAGGACGCTGTAAGGGACAGCGCAGACTTACTAACATGTTGCTAACTCTGTATACAGTAGAACATCGTGAAATGATTGGTTAGGCTGGGATTATTCTCCTTGAAACAAAGGAGGAGGAGGGGAACTTTATAATCACATAATAACAATTATAAATGTTCAATATTCGTGGGATCGTGACAGGGTAGATACGGGCAGGTGGCTTGCCCTATGCTCTGAGGAGAGCACCAGAGGACATAATCTCAGAATTAGATATTGCCCATTTAATTCAGAAATGAGGAGTAATTACTTTGCTCAGGGGTCAAAGAATCTGTGGCATTGTCCAGTAACCGCTGTTGAGACTGTGTGGTCGGTATTTTCAAACTGTGCCAGATAGTTAATCAGAAAGATGATGAAACTTTGTCGAGCTGAGTGAACAGAAAGGAATTCAAGATTATCAGATCAACTATGTTAAAAATCACACAACACTAGGTTATAGTCCAACAGGTTTAATTGGAAGCTCCGAAAGCTAGTGCGTTTCCAATTAAACCTGTTGAACTATAACCTGGTGTTGTGTGATTTTTAACTTTGTACACCCCAGTCCAACACCGGCATCTCCAATTCAGATCTCCATGAGTTCGTTGAATGGTTGAGCAGACTCCTTAGGTTAATAGCATACTTCCACTTGGTTTAACATTTCGTCTAACTCCTTATTTATTCATAAGTTCAGAATTGTGAGGGGATGGGATGAAGTGACAGAAAATGTTTATTAAATAGATCAGACAGATCAGCAACAAAGCCCATAAATTCAGAAAGAAGAAATGTGCTGTGACCTGGCGCAACAAATGACACTGGGCACTGCACAGGTGGCTGTGTACAGAAGAAGTGATTGCTGAAGGGAGTTGCTAGATCTCATACAGTTGGCAAGTCAGTGATCACGTTGGATGATGGATCGTTGTATGATTCACACACAGCAGAATTTTGTGAAAGAATGAAATTTTTGTTTCATTGGAGCAATTTTCTGCGGTTCCAATTCCGAGAGACTGTTTGAAATACTGATCAGATGTTTGTGTGAAGTGTAAGGTTAACATACTCATGAACAACCACACTGAATAAACTTGTGCTCCCGATCTCTTGTTAATATTTTTGTCTTTTTTTAGATGTAAATTCATAGAAAGACAAGATGGACTGTAGGGCGGAAAGAAAAATGCGTTCCTTCTCATTCCACAAATTTCATCTACAATTGAATAGAATGACTGCTCTCACTCTTCATTTCGACTTTAATGTGGTGTCGATTATTTGTAAATCTCCAGTGCAGTGAAGGGCAAGAACAAGATTCTCGATCCAGTGTATACCAGAGTGTGAGGTGCAAAGGAAAATTGCAAGAGAGGTGCGTAAAGTTAGCAACTAGAGTGTGTCTCGAATGCCTGAATGTAGACCACAGCGGTATAAAAACCCACCACCATAATCTCTCGGTCTCCTCTGCACATTTTGTAGAAAGGTGACATGTGACCTCAACAGGTTACATGTGGTGAAAGTCATGGTTGAGAAAGGTCCAGAGCGGAACCGAATCCACACCATTGTGTTTCCGCTTTCACTAGAATTATAATAACAGCAAATTCCAATAAATAGCCATGCAGGTCAGAATGAATAGCTGTCATTAATACATTGAGTCAGAACTGAGTCAGAATGAAACAGGAAAATAATTTTCCGTCATATTTACACCTACGTTTGACTCATAATTTCTTCAGTCACTTCCTCTCTCAAGTGAAGAAGCAGCCATGGTGAGTGAAATAAAGGCGATGTTGTCGCTCAATGGCCTTTCTCATATGGCTGAACCTGAACTGGGTTAAATCGCAAGAAAAGCTGATTTGTTCGTTTCATTTTACATTTGTTGAAACCTCACAATGTTCAATGTAATAATCAGAAGTGAAAGAGATATATCTCATTGGAACGATTAACGTTGTATTCAAATTTGCTCTGACTTTATTTCAGCGTAAGGAAAATACTGCTTAGAAAAACAGAGGGTTAAAGTGCAAAGGAAAATCCACCAGTTTTGTTGCTCGTTGCTTTGGCAGATTTCACTGAGTGTTAAATGGACCAAACATCATGGTGCTTGTTCTCACATCCTTAAAGCATGTGATGAAAGCAGGAAGTCGATCTCCAAGCAACTGGTCACTTCCTATTCATTATGTAATATCTTCATTTCACAATAAATAAAAATCAACTCAGTTCCACTTACAATGCTTTAGGTGGAATATTATGCCAAATCTTTCAAAATGCCGAGTTTTGGAACCGAATCTTATTCAGCTGCACACATTAAAGAAATTTCTTTACATTTAAAGTCAACCAAATTAGACATTATTTCCCCGCAACTTCTGACCGACTACACCCCACCTCTGCACCTTTACCTAGCCACACGCTGTCTCTTTCCATGTGAAATTTATTCCTTGTATGTCACCAAATGTGCATTTCCAAATATTTTGAAAAACAGGTTCTCGGAGTGAAAGCGATTCTGTTCTCATCAATGTTTTGTCCTTCAAAGGTTCTATCAAAGGTATTGAATGCCTGACATCTGGATCTTTACTTACTTGAAAGAGGGAACTTTCCACCTATTTACTCTGTCCAATATTTCATAACCTGAAAAAATCCCATTAAATCTTCCTTGGTTCAGGGATAACTGTTCTCAATTTTACAAGAAGACAAGTGAATAAAATCTCATCCTAAGTACACCCCCATCAGCAACTTACCTGATGACTTTACACCCAAGTAAACACCGTCATTATCAATTCATAGAAGCACAGCATCCTACAGTGCAGAAAGAGCATTTCAGTCAATCGACCCGGTGTTGACTCTCTGAAGAGCATCACACCCAGTCCTAGCTCCCCGCCCTATTTCCTTATATTTCACCTGAAGAAGGGGAATCCCTCCCCCTTATGATTTCAAATAAACCTGTTGGAGTATAACCTGATGTCCTGTGACTTCTGACCGTATCCCCGCGTTCCCCATGTCTAATTCACCTAATTTACTTCATTCACTCCCTGGACCCCAGAGGGCAGTTTAACTTTGCCAATCAACCTAACACTCCCTCTGAACAGCAGTGCGAATTACTGAGACAATGTTCCATCATACTGAGCAAATGTGTATCATTTTTTGAATCGTTTTATACCCTGGGAACAGCCTCATCAAAACAAATGAACCCAAATTCGAAACTCTACTCTGTCCTTTACAATTTCATTCGTGCTGAGGGAAATGTTTCTGCACTCATATTCGAATGCGTTTATGTTGTTTCTTCCTCAGCTTCCTGCTTCTAGTAAACAATTCAATCCGGAACAAGTCTGTCAAATCCTTTTCATTCCAACACAGTCACAAGTTGAAGTTTGCAGAAGTCACGTGTTTGCGCTTTCACTGACACTCTGCCTCCCTGAGAGCTGCAGTCCTTCCCCACCTTTATTCAGGCAGCACTGTCCTTCGTGTGATATGCAACATCGAGAATGGAAGGATACTTGGGAATGGAGTGACAATTTTAAAACGTTTACACTGTCCCCAGCGGAGAACTGATCCCTGTGACAGGCGGGGACATTAACCATTATACTACTGAGGACAAGAGTGTGAAAGAAGGTCCTTCAACCAAATGTGGCCACACTTGTCAAAAACACCTGCCTAATGAACTAAATCCCATTTCAGAATGCTTACTCCACAGCCTTATATATCTTGGCATCAATGGTTCACATCTGAATATTTATTCAGGTTATAAGGTTTTCTGCCACTCTGAAACATGCACACAGTGTAATACAAATTCCAACCACCCTCTGGCTGATAAAGCTTTTTCGCACATCTTCTCAAGCCTTTCTGTCTTTCTCCTTAAGTCTCTGGCCCCTGCTGATCGATCCCTCCATCAATGGGAAACTCGTTCAGTCAACTCTGTCCATACCCTAACTCAATCATGTCTCTTCTAGATCTCCTTTACACTGCGACATACACTCCACTCTGTCCTGTCTTTCTTCACAACTGAAAATCTTCAGCCCAAACAGTATCCCTGGTAAATATCTCCTGCAATTCTCTCAGTGTGATCATATCCCTGCTATAATGTGACTTGCAAAACTGCACACAACACTCTTGCTTGAGCCTAATGTGCATTTGTTTTAAAATTTCTGGATTAGTATGAGGGTGATTCTGGCTAAGCAGAATTTATTACCCATTCCGAATTGCCCTGAGGGCAGTTGAGAGTCAACCATATTGTTATGAGACTGAAGTCACATGCAGCCCAGACCAAGTAAGGATAGCAAATTCCATCCCGAAGTGACATCAATGAAACATTTATTTTTCAACAATTGTCAATGGATCTATAGTAATCATTAGATTCTTTCTTGCAGATATTTTTTGAATCCAAATTTGACAATCATGGCATGGTGTGATTCAAGCCCGAGTACCCAGACTATTACCTCGGTCTCTGGATTATCAGTGCTATGAAATTATCACAAGACCAACGCAGAAAGCCGTAAAAGCTGATCTTTAATAATAAAATGTCTTTTCACCAAACTGCCCTGGGTATTTCCCATGAGCCTGACGCTCCAAGTGTCTCTGGCCGATGTCAGTAAAACCTGCTACATGGGGATGGATTTCACAACCGCGGTATCTAAATGGATAGACTTTTTTGCAGGTCCCGATGGTGGTGTTGGGGCACGTTCACCCAGCAACAGTAACCACAGCAGCAGCACAGACAGAACAGTATGAATGTGAAAGAGAGTGATAGACTGTGCATTGCCACAGAAAAATGGGGGGAGAGACGGAAAGGAGGTTTAATGATCGTGGGAAGGAGAGAAATCTCCGACAATGGGTGTGTTTGAATCCTGATATATGAAACGCAGAGATGTGAGAGAGCGGAATTTGAAGGTAAAACAATTAATTTCTGAGCATGTGTCACAAAAAGAACAACGGAGAGAAAACTTAGTGCCGTGATTTGGTTTCAAATCGAGGTTGCTGTGGTCACAATTCAAAATACCGACAACTACGATCACAGTAACCACAGAACAGGATGCTTGCAACCAGCAATAAGTATACTAGCAGAGGAAATGTTCGGAAGAACAGCAAATGTACAATATCAGTACCCAGCGAATAGTGACAGATAGGTGGGTACTGAGAATGAGCTGAATCTTTCAGTTCGATGTCCTCAGAGGCTGTGGAGATCCCTTGAATGAGAATGTTGAAAGATGAGATTGATCGATTTCGACAAAACATCAAAGACTCGGGGACAGTACAGGATACTGTTGAAATGTATGCTTCAATAACATTTTAGCTTAACATCAGCACAGCCGCCCAGATCCATTCGGAAATGGGAATGGGAATGTGTGCGCGGAGTTACTCTCTGGCTCCAGTGATGAAATAGGTGTGCGTCCTGTCCTTCTGTGAAGGTATAGAGGCTCAAAACATTCCTCGGTTGAGTGTGCTCCTGCTCAAGGGAATGGTCGTCCCCGTTTGTGCTATCATAGCGATTTCCGGTGCATCTTTCTAAGACAGCTGAGTGGCACAAATGGAGCGTGTTGAGCCCTTAACTTGGCAGTGATGGGTTTAAAAGATGATTATGCTGTTTGTATCTGTGTTTCCGACACTGGCGGTGGCAGCTGCATTTGCTCGCATCAGCTCAGTATCAGTTTCTTCCACACAGTCAAAACTTCAACCTGGAGAAGGTGGTGTTGGGATGATATTTTAAATTAGTCTTCATTGGGGGTTGGGACACGGAAACGGCGATGTTTACGTTCGACAAATAAAACATGAAATACAAGCCTGACCTCAGGAACAGAGATCATGACTTTAATTTCCTTCAATCACATTCATTCATGTCCCTTATGCAGGGGATTTAACCATCTTCACCTAGTCTTGCCTACGAGAGACTCCAGGACCAGAAAAACATGAGCTGACCCTTAATTCAAGAATCTTCACCGCGTGGTGAAGCAGTCTAATCGGCCCTTCCAGGCCACACGGTCCATCCGAAGCGCATCCCACCAGTCCCCACGGTATTCCCTGTCCCATAAGCCTGCATTTCCTATTGTTGATCCCTGTCTCTGGCACATCTTTGGTCAGAGGGAGAAATAAAAACGCAAACACACAGAGAATGTGTAGACCGTCCACAGACAGACACCCGAGGCTGGGATCACACCCGGGTTTGTGGTGTAGCCAGACAGCAACGAATGAGAGGGGAATAATAAATGTTGTCCTCACCAGTGATATTCACACCCTGTGGGTGAATGAGGAAGAATGAAAACACTTAACAACATGGAAAACGGGATTTGTATCTGCGTGTACACAATTTGAAAGGATCCTTCACCCTGTGTAGAAAAAAGGACACTGATACCACAGAGAAAGCAGGGCAATGTGGGAACTGCTGGAAGCGATTCAATTAACCACAGAAATGGAATCTCATTTAATCTGTAACACTGGAGAGAGACCGTTCACCAGTCCCGTGTGTGGGAAGGGGTCACTGAGCAAAACAACCTCCGGAGACTCCAGCAGGATTACATATCCCATCAGGCGTTTGGTTATGACGTCAATGCGCCTTTAATCCCAATCAGCTGCCTGCTCCATAGCGTCAGAGTCATACAACATGAAAACAGGCCTATCAGTCCAACCGATCCATGCTGAACATACTGCCAAACTACCACATTCCCGTCTGCCTCTTCCTGTACCCGCTGAGTGGTGATAATGCCTTTGTAGTTTTATTACTGTGTTGTTAATCCAAAACCCAGATAATATTTTGGGGACAAAGAGTTCAGGTACTGCCATAACAGATGGTGGTGTTTGAATTCAATAAGCACCTGGAATTGAAGAGTCTCGTGATGACCTGAATCAGTTGTGTGGAAAATCCCATCAGATTCAATCATGCCAGTTCGGGAAGCAACCTGCCATAGTCATCTGCTCCGTCCCACATGAGACTCCAGATGGACTCCAAATTTGCTGATGATACAAAGCTGGGTGGTAGGGTGAAATGTGATGAGGATGTTAGGAGATTACAGGGTGACCTGGACAAGTTAGGTGAGTGGGCAGATGCATGGCAGATGCAGTTTAATGTGGATAAATGTCTGGTTATCCACTTTGGTGGCAAGAACAGGAAGGCAGATTGCTACCTCAATGGTGTCCAATTAGGTAAAGGGGCTGTTCAGAGAGATCTGGGTGTTCTTGTCCACCAGTCAATGAAGGCAAGCATGCAGGTACAGCAGGTCGTGAAGAAGGCTAATAGCATGCTGGCCTTCATAACAAGAGGAATTGAGTATAGAAGCAAAGAGGTGCTTCTGCAGCTGTACAGGGCCCTGGTGAGACCACACCTGGAGTACTGTGTACAGTTCTGGTCTCCAAATTTGAGGAAAGACATTCTGGCTATTGAGGGAGTGCAGCGTAGGTTCACGTGGTCAATTCCTGGAATGGCAGGAATTGCCTTACACGGAAAGACTGAAGCGACTGGGCTTGTATACCCTTGAGTTTAGAAGACTGAGAGGGGATCTGATTGAAACGTATAGGATTATGAAAGGATTGGACACTCTGGCAGGAGGAAACATATCTCCGCTGATGGGGGAGTGCTGAACCAGAGGACACAACTTAAAAATACGGGGTAGACCATTTAGGACAGAGATGAGGAGGAACTACTTCACCCAGAGAGTGGTGGCTGTGTGGAATGCTCTGCCGCAGAGGGCAGTGGAGGCCCAGTCTCTGGAGTCATTTAAGAAAGAATTGGATAGAGCTCTTAAAGATAGTGGAGTCAAGGGTTATGGAGATAAGGCTGGAACAGGATACTGATTGGGGATGATCAGCCATGATCATATTGAATGGCGGTGCAGGCTCGAAGGGCTGAATGGCCTACTCCTGCATCTATTGTCTATTGTCTATTTTCTATTGTCTATAATATCGTGGTTGACTCTTAAATGCCCTCTGGGAACTAACTGACGTACTAAGCATGAATAAGTTTATTTTAAAAATCCCACTTTCCCATTCATGTTTGGAATCAATTGTCCATTAAATTTTTCAAACATACCCTCATCCATCACTTCCTCAGCAAGTTAATTACACACGTAAAACACCGTCCCTAAAATAATGTCGCATATGTCATTTTTAAAATAAAAATCTCTCTTTTCATCTTAAACATATGTCCTCTCATCTTGAAATCCCCCTCCTGGGAAAAGCCAGCTATCGTTAACTCAAACTTACCTCTCAATAATTCATAAACTTCTGTCAGGTCGCCGCTCAAACCCCGAACCTAGAGTGAAAACAAACTCAACTAGGAGAAAGTGAGAACGGCAGATGAGAGATCAGACTCGAGAGTGTTGTGCTGGGAAAGCACAACAGGTCAGGCAGCATTTGAGGAGCAGGAGAATCGACGTTTCGGGGAAGAGCCTGATGAACGACACTTGCGCGAAAAAAAAAATATTCTCCTGCTCCTGGGATGCTGCCTTACCTGATGTGGTTTTCCAGCACCCCAATCTCGAATCTGAAAATAGTCTCAGCCTATCCAGCCTTTCATTATAACTCAAACCTTCCACAGACAACAAGTGTGTATACCTTTTGTGAACCTACTCCAGCTGAATAATATCATTCCTACAACTGGGCGACCAGAACTGGACATAATATTCCAGAAGAGGCCTCATCAATGTCCTGAAAAACTTCAACATAACGTCCCAACTACTATACACAAAAGACTGATCAATGAAGAGAAGCATGTTAGATGCCTTTGAACCATCTTGTCTGTTGGTAATGCAAATTACAAGGAATTATGTACCTGCACACCGAGGTTCCCTGTTCTCCAACATAGGTAAAGCCATACTCTTTTTGTTGTACCAAAATGCAATACCTTCCATTTATCCAGATTGAACTCCATGTTACATTTTTCAGTACAACGACTCATTGGATTAAGATCCTTTTGAAACTTAGATACTCTTCTCCACTGTCTACAATTCTGGCGTCGCCTGCAAACCTAGGCAGCATGCCTGCTGTGAGTTCCACTGTTTTCTCATATACATCAATGATTCATATTTACTTGTAGTGGCCGTGATTTAGCAGTGTGCAGATTATACAAGTTAGTCATGCAATTAACCACGAGAAAGAAAGCAGCAGACTACAGGGAGATATTAAACAATTGGAAACAAAAATGGTGAAAGCAATTCATTCCAGGGAATTGGGTGATAATGAAGCAAAATTAAACTTCAAACCAGCTGCCCACGCTCCAGCTGTGGCACTCAGCTGTCTCAGCAAGATGCAATGTAGATTGCTGTTATTATAAACGGGAACAAATTTTCCCTTCTGCCCCGCCTTTGACCAGAAGCACTCCCAACCTCGGAATTGCTTGCGCCTCTAAACCATCATAGAAACACCGTGCATTCTCCGGTTGCGTCACTTGAGCCATCGAGTATCTCTAGACCTCATTCCCATCTCGATTTCAAGTTGGTTATTCGCGACTGCGCCACTCAGGTCCTCTGATTCTGGGGCTGGGAACTGGGACTATGTGTCAGCAGTGGTTACTGCCTTGTGTGGGAAAACTCGAGAAGTAACCGATGTTAAACTGCATTGCTATTGAAGTATACATTTCAACAACAGCTTGGTAAAAACCATGACTGCAGATGCTGGAAAACAGTTTCTGGATTAGTGGCGCTGGAAGAGCACAGCAGTTCAGGCAGCATCCGAGGAGCAGTAAAATAGACGTTTCGGGCAAAAGCTCTTCATCAAGAATACAGGCAGAGAGTCTGAAGGGTGGAGAGATAAGTGAGAGGAGGGTGGGGATGGGGAGAAAGTAGCATAGAGTACAATAGTTTAGTGGGGGAGGGGATGAAGGTGATAGGTCGGGGGGAGGGTGTAATGGATAGGTGGAATAGAAGGTAGGCAGGTAGGATAAGTCAGGAATAGTCATGGGTACAGTGCTGAGCTGGAAGTTTGGAAATGGGGTGAGGTGGGGGAAGGGGAAATGAGGAAACTGTTGAAGTCCACATTGATGCCCTGGGTTGAAGTATTCAGAGGTGGAAGATGAGGCGTTCTTCCTCCAGGCGTCTGGTGGTGAGGGAACGGCGGTGAAGGAGGCCCAGGAACTCCATGGCTTCAGCAGAGTGGGAGGGAGAGTTGAAATGTTGGGACACAGGGCGGTGTGGTTGATTGGTGCGTTTGACCCAGACCTGATCACTAAAGTGCTCTGCTAGGAGGAGTCCAATCTCCCAAATGTGCAGGAGACTGCTCCGGGAGCAACGGATACAATGAATGATATTTGTGGATGTGCAGGTAACAAAAGTTGCACTGTCCCCGGAGTCTTTGCTGTTTTGGAGAAATCTATTTATCTCAACCTTCAGCATATTAATGATGTTATCACCACAGACACTGGGGGCACCGATGTAAAACGGTCAGCCCATTCTGAGTTCCCACTTTTCGCTCAGCACTGATATTGTGCATTTGGTGCTCTGCTTAATATTTCTTATGATACTCTAATGATGGAGTGCAGATGGCGTGTGCGTCTGTGCGTTGCCGTGATCGTATAGTGGTTAGTACTCTGCGTTGTGGCCTCAGCAACCACGGTTCGAATCCAAGTCGCAGCAGTCATTGCTCTATCTGTCCCAGTTTTTTTTTGTGAAACACAAAGAAATCAGTTGTTTTAAAGTTTTGATTTTCTACAAGGTGATTTTTTTTCCTTCAAGCTCTACTCGCTCACATCTCTGTGTTTCATATGTCAGAATTCAAATCCACCCGTTCTCAGAGATTTCTTCCCTCCTACGATCACTAACCGAACTTTCCATCCCATAACCTCATTTCATTAATTTGGAGATGCCGGTGTTGGACTATGGAGTACAAAGTTAAAAATCACCCAACACCAGGTTATGGTGTGACAGGTTTAATTGAAGCACTAGCTTTCAGAGAGCCGCTCTTTCATCATGTGTTTGCAGAGTCATTTCCTATTTCACTAAGGTATTGCAGAATCTAATACAGACTCTCACATTGATACCGATCAGTCTGTGTGGCTAGGGTCACTGTTGCTGGGTGAATGTTCCCCAACCCCACCATCGGGACCTGCAGACCATTTGATCCATTTGGTTACCACTGTTGTGAGATCAGTACTCGTGTAGCAACTTTTACCGACATGGGCCAGATATTATTGGGGTGGTCATGCTCAGGAAAATGGCACAGAACAATATCGGGGAAAAGCGACTTCATTGGATAAAATCAGTTTCACAGCTTTTCTGCAATGGCCGAGCGCTATTACCACTGAACACTGAACTGTTAATTCAGACACCAGGGACCTGGGTTTGACTCCGACCATGCTAGGTGGTAGAATTGGGATTCAATAAACATCTGGAATTTCGAATCTAATAACTCCGATATATCCATGTTCTATTGTTGAAAAGAACAAAACCTTCTGACGTCATTTAAAGAATGAAACTGCCATTCTTACCTGCTGGGGTCTCTTTGTGACTCCAGACTCACTACAATGTGGTTGAGTCTCAGCTGCCTGCTGTGCAATTAGGGACAGCAATAAATACTGCCTAGCTAGCGACGCCCTCATCCTGTCACAGAATAGAAAAAAGCGTTCATTCGGCCCTAGCTTGATTACTGTGTGCAGTTCTGCAATTCAAAGGATTGCATGGATGTGATCACACTGGGAACGTTGCAGTAGAGATTCACTGGGATATTGTCTGGGCTGAAGAGTTTCAGTTGTGAGGAGAGATTGGACAGACTGGGGTTGTTTGTCGACGAGCAGAGGAGATTGGAGAAGACATGACTTAGATGTACTAAATACTGAGGGATATGGATAGGATAGACTGAAAGAAACGTTCCTTATTGATGGAGAGATGGGACACTGGGGCCAAGAGATTTCGGAAAAAGGCAGAAAGGTTTGAGTAGATTTGCGGAAAGGGTCAGGGAGGCAGAAATCGTTTTAACCTTAAAAAGAATTGAGATGTTAATTTGTGATGCCAACACATATAAGATTATGGGCGAAACCATGGAATACTTGATGAGCAGTTGTGTTTGACAAGTGCGTTCACAATAGGCTGAAGAGTCTCCCTCGATGTTGTTTCCCCCACAGTATCGTGGTTAGTGTCCCCGCCTGTCACAGGGCTCAATTCTCCGCTGAGGGCATCGTAAAGGTTTGAAACCTGTCGGTCTGTTCCCCAGTGCAGGTAATTAATGCCTGCTCTTCCATTATCGGTGGGACATGTCACAGCAAGGACAGTGCTGTCTGGATCAGCTGGGGAAGGACTGCAGCTCCTGGGGAGAGAGAGTTTCGGTGAACGTGCAAACATGTAACTTCTGCAAAACTGCATATTGTGTTTGTGTTGCAATGAAAACCATTATATGGAGTTGTTCTTAACTGATATGTTTATTTAAAGAAGGAATCTGAGGAAGAAAACAGAGTAAACCCATTCAGATCTGAGTGCAGAAACATTTCCAGCAGCACTAATGAGGTTGTACAGCGTCGAACCGCGTTTGGATGCATTGAATTCGGGTCAGTGGGCGCAGCTGGCTTTCACTAGGCGGACTTGCCAGTGTGTAAAGCCATTACACATGATACAGATAGTGTTCAATGTGATGGTAAATTTGCTCAGTGGTTCTCACTGCTGTTACGTCTGTAGGTTAGGTGGATTGGCCATGTTAAATTGCGCTGATGTGTCCAGGGAGCGAATTCAGTAAGTTAAGTGAGTTAGCCATGGGTAACGCAGTGATAAGGTCAGCAGTCACATGATGCCAGGTTTTATTCCAACAGGTTTATTTGAAATCACAAGCCAGAGGCCTGCGGGGATAGAGACGGGAGCCAGGTCTGGTTTTGTTGCTGTTCAGAGTCTCCCTGCAGACTCGATTGGCTGAACTGCACTTTCTGCAATGTCGGGAATCTGTGTTTCTATCAGAAAGGACACTGCCAGAGTTTACTGGGCTGCTAAGACATTGGAGACGATGCTGACGGCATTTAGTGGGGATGGAATTTTATTTATTTGTGTTTTAAAAAATTTGAAACTAAACCAAGGAAAACAGAATGGAAGTTTTCCAGAGTATTTGAGATTTGGAGGGAGTAAATATGTGGTAAATTCAATCTTTCAAATTCATAAATTTCTGAAAGTCAAGATTTCAAAACCATCGATGTAGGACAAAGAAATAATGGGAGCAGAATTTCTGTCACTCAGAGAATCTGTTTCCAAAATATTTGGAAAGGCACATTTAGAGACACACAAGCAGTGAGTTTCACCAGGAGAGAGGCAGCCTGTGGCCAGATAAAAGAGTAAAAGTAGGGTGTAGGTGGTCGAAGGTGCGAGGAAACAATGTCTAATTTGAACGACTTCAGATGCAAAGAAATATCGGAAACGTATGCAGCTGAGTAAGACCCAGCAAAAAATTCAGAGTTTTGAAAGATTTATATTAATATTCCAAATGAAGCATTATAAATGGAACTGAGCAGATTTTGTATATTATCATGGAAAGCGATTCCACAATGAATGGAAGTGTCCCGTCTCTTGGAGATCGATTTCCTGCTTTAATCCCTTGCCTTAAAGATGGGAGGACGATCGCCATGATGTTGGGTCATTTGATACCCACTGAAATCTGCCAAAGTAACTGAGCATCAAAACTGGCATCCTGTTTTGTGGTTCAACCTTCTGTTTTTCTCATCAGTATTTTCTTTAAGTTGAAATAAATTCGGAGCAAAATTGAACACAACATTGAGCGTTCCAATCATATAAATCCAATTCACTTCCGATCATTGGAATGAACAGAGTGAAGTTGTAGCAAAATTAATAAAATGAAACGAACAACACTGCATTTCCGGGAATTTTACCCAGTTCAGGTTCAGCCATATGAGAAAGACCATCGAGGTAAAACATCACCTTCACTTCTCTCTCCATATATACTTCTTCACGTGAGAGAGAAACTGTCTGAAGAAATTATGCGTCAAGACGAAATGTGAACATGACGGGAATTTCATGCTTGCTGGGTCATTCTGAGACAGTTCCGACTCGGAATAAATCAAGGACAAGGTATTCATTCCAAGGACGAGGTCAATTCCTTGGATTTTGCAGGTATTATTATTCCGCTGAAAGCAGAAACATAATGGTGTGAATTCGATTCCTGTCAGGGAATTTCTCATCCGCGATGTGCACCATATGTGATCTTGACGGGGTCACATGTGAGCCCGTTTGCAATGGGCTGTAGTCTCCCAGGGGTTCAGGCGACGGTTGCTCTTCCAGTATGCTGGTGCGGATTTGAATCCTACTCTGGCTGTTACTTCTATGAAACGCAGCTGTGGTTTCCCTTTGTGCCTCGCATCTTTAGGATACTTTGGATGGAGAATCTTCCTCTTGCCCTTCATTGCACCGGAGAATTGTGATAAATCGATACCTCATCAAAGTCGAAGTAGAGCAATTTGGTTATGTTGTAAGTTACATTGGGATAATGAAAAGGAGGGCAAACGTTTGATTCTCCTTTCGTTCCATCTTGACTTTCCATGAATTTACATCGAATGAAAGGGGAACAAATAAGAAGAGATCGGGAGCAATAGTTTATCCAGTGGGCTTGTAAATTTTAATGTAATACTCCACACAAAGTTCTGATCAGTATTTTAAACAGTCAATTGAATTGGAACCGCAGAAAACTTTTCCAATGAAACCAATCATTCATTCTTTCACAAGCTTTGTGAATCATACTGCGATCCATCATCCAGCGTGAAGACCAAGTTGGCAACAATATTAGATCTTCCAATTTTCTTTAGCAATCACAACATCTGCACATAACCATCTGCGGTGTGCCCAGTGCCATTTGTTGTATCCAGGCCACAGCACATTTCTTGTTCATGAACTTATGAGCTTAGTTCCTGATCTGTCTGATCAGTTTGAGAAACCTTTTCTATCACTTCATCCCATCCCCTCAGAATTCTAAAGGCATCAATAAAATAAGGCGTTAGACCAAATGATGTAGGATTGTAAGTCGGCCATTCAGCCTATTGAGTCTGCTCCACCATTCAACGAACTCATGGCTGATATGATCATCCTCAACTCCATTCTCTAGCATTGCCACGACAAAGCTTCATCATCTTTCTGGTTAAATATCTGTCTGGCACAGTTTGAAAATACACAACAACTCAGCCTCAACAATAATTTCAGCAAGGAGTTCCACCGATTCACTGGATCCTGAGCAAAGAAATTACTCCTCATTTCTGAATTAAATAGGCAATATCTAATTCTGAGTTCATGTCCTCTGGTGCTCTCCTCATACCAGAGGGTGAACCACCTGCCCGTATCTACCCTGTCAAGATCCCATGAATATTGAACGTTAATAAATGTTACTATGTGATTATAGAGCTCCCCTCCCTCTCCTTTGTTTCAAGGAGAATCATCCCAGCCTAACCAATCATTCCACGAAGCTCCATTTTCTCCAGTGTTGACAACAAGTTCATTAATCTCTGTTGTCCCCTGTACGTCCTTACATATTATTGAGGCAGGTGGAGACATTTATGCGAAGAACTGGTTGAAATTTCAGGCACAGACGGCAATTGGATCTTGAAATCAGACAGCGACTGGAATCAGATTGGTCCACACAAGGACGAAATAGAGTAATGATCACTCTGACAAATGAGAATTTAATCATATCTCATTGATATTCAATAACTTTACTGTAAACAAATTACCCCGTGTAATCGTCCACAGAGCTATTATTTGGGGGAAAAAGCTTATAGAAACTGGCTACATAAACACTTTCACAACAATAACATGTTCTTGAGACATTTTTTGATTATAAACTCAACTCATTGTTCTGTGAATCCTACATCGTTTGCAAGGCACAAATGAGACTTGGAATATAACTCTCTCCATTTGCCTAGATGGGTGTAACTTCAATAACACTTAAGGAACTGGACACCGTCCACGACAATGCAGTCACTTGAGTGTACCCTCTTCAACACCTGCAATATTCACTCCCTTCACCGCTAAGGCACAATTGCAGCAGGGTTCACCAACTATAAGATGCACTGAAGTATGTCATTCGGGCATTTTTGACAACCTTCAAAGCTCAACAGCTGTACTGACTATAAGGACAAGGTTGGAAAATACAACGAAACGCCACCATTTTCAAGTTTCCCTCCAAGGCCCATAGCACCCTGACTTGGAAAGGAATCAGTGAGAAACTCATTGGTGAAACGTTCTTGATGGGCAAAGTTGCATACTTCAGCCTTCCATCTTTTATCTTACAATTTGAAGAAAAATGTTGATTTATGCGGTGACCAGACTTGTGCTCAGTCCTTTCGTGGTTCCCTAAACTGGTGGTTGCTAAAGTTCTGCTATCATCCACAGCCTGTGGTCAACAATAGAAAATATCTGAAAATCCTCTCAATCAACTGACTCCCCTCAAGATTAGAGTGGTGTTCGAGAAGCACAGCAGATCCGGCAGCATTTGAGGAGCAGGAAAAATGGATGTTCCAGCCAAAAGCCCTTCATCAGGAATGAGACTGGGAGCACATGGGATGGAGAGATAAATGGGAAGGGGGTGGGGCTGGGGAGAAGGTAGCTGAGAGTGCTGTAAGTGGATGCAGGCGGGGGGTGAACATGATATGTCAGAGAAGTAGGTGGAGTGGATAGGTGGGAATGAAGATGCACAGGTGGGACAAGTCAGGCGGATGGTGTTGAGCTGGAAGGTAGGAACTGGGGTAAGGTAGGGGGAGGGGAAATGAGGCAACAGGTGAAGTCCAAATTGATTCCATGGGGTTGAAGGGTCCCGAGACAGATGATGAGGCTTTCTTCCTCCAGGCATTGGGTCGTGAGGCAGTGGCGATACAGGAGGCCAGAACCTTCGTGTCCTCGGGAGAGTGGGAGGAGGAGTTGAAATGTTTGGCCATGGGGCACTGAGGTTGATTCTTGCGGGTATCCTGGAGATATTCTCTGAAGTGTTGTTTGAGAACACATCTCCTCTCTCCAACTTAGAGGAGACCGCATCGGGCGGAATGCATACAAGAAATGGCATGTGTGGAAGTGCAGGACAAACTTTGATGGATGTGGAAGCCTCCATTAGAGTCTTGGACAGAGTTGAGGAGGTAGATGTGGGTGCAGGTTTTGCAATTCCTGCAGTGACAGGGAAATTTATATTTCCCTCCCCACCCCTATCCAGTTTTCACAAAGACTCTTTCCTCCACGACTGCCTAGTCAAATCCATGCCCTCCAAAAACACACCCTCCCCTCACGGCACCTTCCCCTGCCACCACAGGAATTGCAAAACTTGCACCCACATCTTCCCTCTCACATCCTTCCAAGGCTCCAATGAGCCTTCCACATCCATCAAATGTCCGTGTGCACTTCCACACATGTCATTTATTGCATCTGTTGCTCGCCATGCGGTCTCCTCTACATTGGGGCCAACAGACACATTCTCGGAGACCGCTTCAGAGAACATTTCCAGGGAACCCGCAACATTCAACTCCACCGCCCCATGACCAAAAACATCAATTACCACGTCCCCCGACTCTCCCAAGGACATGCAGTTCCTGGGTCTCCTCCACCGCCATTCCCTCACCACCAGACGCCAGATCTTCCACCTCGGGACCCTCAACCCCAGGGCATCAACGTGGTCTTCACCAGTTTCCTCATCTCCCCACGGCCACCTTATCCGAGTTCCAAATATCTAACTTGGCACCATCCGACTGACCTGTCCCACTTGTCTCTCTTCCTTTTCACCTATCCGCTCCACTCTCGTCTCCGACCTATCACCTTTAACCCCATCTCTATCCACATCTTGCACTCTCAGCTAAATTCTTCCCAGACCCAGTCCTCCCGTTATCGCTCCACCCTCGAGGCTCCCAGCTTTATTCCTGATGAAGGGCATTTGCCCGAAACGTTATTTTTTTTCTGCAACTCGGATGCTGCCTGACCTGCTGTGCTTCTTCAGCACCACTCTAATCTTGATTATGATTTCCAGCACCTGCAGTACGCACTTCCGTCCATCTGATTCCCCTGCCCATTGATCTTGAATAGGCCGTTGCTAAAGTTCCAGCATCATTTCCCTGCTCTTATATTCCCACCTGCTGTCAAGAACACAAAGTATCTCCAACCCATCGAGACCACTTAATCCCTTGTCCAATCACCTTCAAACATTCGTGAATGTCTACTCCAATTTCTCTTTTATTACTTTAAACCACTCAGTATTCACACTTTTTTCATTGTGCGTCCTCAAATTCATTTTCACCCACTTCACTGGATTGAATTCCTTTCAGCACATTTTCTTGCCAATTGTTTCCAAGGTCCCTGTAGTCTATGGTTTTCTTCCTCATGGTTATCTACATGACTAATTGGAACCTGATTTGCAAACAGCTAAATGATGGCCACGACAAATAAGTAAAAATCGTTGACCTGTATGAGAAAACAATAGAACAAAAGTGGGCGGCACGGTGGCACAGTGGTTAGCACTGCTGCCTCGCAGCGCCTGAGACCCGGGTTCAATTCCCGCCTCAGGCGACTGACTGTGTGGAGTTTGCACGTTCTCCCCGTGTCTGCGTGGGTTTCCTCCGGGTGCTCCGGTTTCCTCCCACAGTCCAAAGATGTGCAGGTTGCCCATAGTGTTAGGTAAGGGGTAAATGTAGATGTAGGGGTATGGGTGGGTTACGCTTCGGCGGGGCGGTGTGGACTTGTTGGGCCGAAGGGCCTGTTTCCACACTGTAAGTAATCTAATCTAAACTCATAGAAGCCATTGTTCATAAGCTTGCAAAGGACAGCAGAATTGGAGACTGTAAAGAAGGTGATCTCAGGTTCCAGAAGGATCTTAATCCCTTGCGTCTTTCAGTTGAAAAATGTCACATGAAGTTCAATCTGGATAAATTGAAGGTATTGCATTTTGCTACATCAAATATTAGTAGGGCTTATACACTTAATGACCGGCAATGCATCGTGTTGTGGAACACGGAGGCCAGGAATGCAAGTACATAATTCATTTTAATTTGCTTCATATATAGACAGAATGGTTAAAAAAAATGTCATCTTGCCTTCGTTGGTCAGTCCTTTGAGCGTAGGAGTTGGTACTTATGTTGAAGTTGAATAGGACATTGGGTGATGCGTCTCCTGGAAACCTGTGTCCAGTTCTTGCCGCCCAGTAATAGCAAGGATTTTATTCAGCTGGAGTAGGTTTAGAACAGGTATACCTGCGTATGGCTAGTGGGGAAGGTTTGAGTTATAACGAAAGGCTGGACAGACTGAGAATATTTTCACTCGAGCACTGGAGTTTGAAATGCGACCTGATAGAAATTTATAAATGTTTGAGAGTTCGGCTGGAGTTAACTGTAACTGTCTTTTCTCCAAGGAGGGGCAGTTCAAGACGAGAGGGCAAATGTTTAAAGTGAAAAGAGGGATTTAAAATAAGACATGAGAGGCTTTTTTTTAACAGAGGATAGTTTATGTGTGCAATTCACTTCCTGAGGCAGTGATGAATGAAAGTACATTTACAATATTTACAGGATATTTGGATCGATAAATGAATTGGAAAGTATCAATGGGATTAACAAAAGCTATTCATTCATGCCTAGTACATAATTTATTGACAAGAGGGAAGTTCAGAATCAACCACGATATTATGGATCTGGAATCACATACCAGCCAGATCAGATAGGTAAGGAAGTTTCCTTCCCTATCAGGCATTAGTGAATCAGATCTACTGATTCAACATCATCATTAGACTCTAGGTATTTATTTAAATAAAATTCCAACATCTGCCTTGCCAGTGTTTGAACCCGTGTCCACAGAATTATATCTGGACATTCATATTAACAATGCAGTAATAATATCACAAGGGCATTATTAACCCTCAGCAGTTACAAGGGCCGTCAGATGCGACTCGTTTAGTTTGGCATGATGTTCAGTGTGAGCTGGTAGGAGTGAAAGGCCTGTTTTCATGCTGTATGAGTCTATGACTTTGACGCTGTGAAACTGGCAGCTGGTTGGGATTAACAGCAGCGTTGGCAGTTTAGTTGATCTCCTTCTGGGATATGTAATCTTGCTGGTTACTCTGGAGGTTCATCTGCTCAGTGAGCCCTTCCCATACACGGCATTGTTGAATAGTCTGTCCCCAGTTTGACTGAGTAGATGAGTTTCCACTTCAGCAGGTAATTGAATCCCGCATTGCGCTGGTTTCTCTGTGATATGAACGATTGGTTGAAATCATGTCCACGCAGACGTAAGTCCCGTTGTCCATGTTGTGAATGTGTTTTTATTCTTCCTGATATACCCACAGGGTGTGGATGTCGCTGGTCAGGACAGCATTTGTGGTTCTTCCTGATTCGCTGCTATCTCGCTGCACGAGAGACATGGATTCGATCCCAGTCTCGTGTGACTGTGTGCAGTTTACTCATTCTCTCTTTGATTGTGTGAGTTTCCTCCCACAGACTGAAGGTGTGCAGGTTACTGGGATCAGACATGGGAAAGGAAGGGGACCGGAATAGTTATGAAGTGTGGGTCTGCTGGGATGTTCTTCAGAGAGATGGTGTCGACTGGAAGGGCCGAATGGCCTGCTTTCCCACACCGTCGTCATTCTCGGATTAAGGGTCACCTATTTCGTTCAGGTCCTGGAGACACAAATAGGCAGGATTGGGTAAAGATGGTAGCATCCCCTGTATAAGTGACATGCATGAATGGGATTGCAGCAAATTAAAGGCATGTCCTCTGTTCCTGATGTCAGGCTTCCATTCCAGGTTTTATTCGTCGAACATTAACATTACCAGTTCCGTGTGTGAGTCCCCAAGGATGACTCATTTATTATATAACCACAACACCAGCTTCTCCAGGTTGCAGTATTTATTGGGAACAAGAAGCTGATTCTGAGTTGATGTGAACAAAAGCAGATGCCAATGTCAAAACCACTGATCCAAACAGGAAAAAGAAATTTCGTACATTGCCATCCCAAAGTTATAGTCTCCACACGCTTTAGATGCGCCAATCGGCTGTCTCAGCAACATGTACTGTTTCTGGTCATAATGTTATAAATGGGGGCAAGTTTTCCCTTCCGCCCCGCTTTTGACCAGGAGCTGCCCCAACCTCGGAATTACGTGCGCCTCTCTCCTGTCATTCCATCCCAGTTTCCAATTGGATCTTCATGGCTGCTTCACACAGTTTGTCTGATTCCGGGTCTGGAACTGGGATTATGTGTGATTGCATGCAGCAGTTGGTCCTGCCTTGTGTGGGCAAAGTGATGAAGTAGCTGATGTTCAAATATAATGCTATTGAAGCATACGTTTCAACTATATTCTGCACTATCCCAAAGGTTTGGAGAGTTTCATTAATCCCACTCTCCAGTACTCTCATTCATGGAACCTCCACAGTCTCTGGGGATGCGAAAGTTAAAGATTCGGTTCATTTAGCGTTCCCACATGCCTGCCGCTAAGTCCTGATATTGTACATTCTTCCTGACATTTCCTCTGCTACCATACTGGTTGCAGTTTGCAAGCGTGCTCTGTGGAATGCTGTAACCGTTTAGTAGTTCGCATTCTGCGTTGTGATTGCAAGCGGCCTCGGCTCTAATCCACACCATAGCGGTCCGTTCTCTCAAAGCTTTACTTTTGGTGAAACACGGTAAGAAATTAATCGTTTTTTACAAGATAGTATTCTCCGAGGTGATGATTTCTTTTCCATCCAATTTTTGTTGTTCTGCATTTCAAATATCAGAATTTAAACCCAAAAGTTCTCGAAGATGTCTTTCCCTCAGACTCTCCCTAGCTCTCTTTTACGTCCCTCATCCCATTTGACTGAGGGATTGCACAATCTAACATACACTTTCACGTTGATACCATCCAGTCTGTGCCGTTGCACTCACTGTTGCTGGGTGACCATGCCCCAATCTCTTCATTGGCACCTTCAAATCACCTGATCCGTTTGGATATCGTGGCTGTGAGATCAATTCTCTTTTAGCAGCTTTTACTGACATGGACCAGAGATTATTGGAGTGTGAGGCTCAATGAAAGGGCATAGGGAATAATTGGGGAAAAGTGACTCTATTGGGAAAGATCCCCCAGGAGGGCTTTCTGCGATAGCCTAGTGGTATTTTCACTGGATTGTTAACACAGCAAAGTCAAATAATGTTCAGTGGAGACGGGTTCTATCCCCACCACACCACGACGATGATAGTATGTGAATGCAATAAATGCCTCGAATTAAGAATCCGTTGTCTTAAAAACCCATCTGTTTCACTGATGTCCTTGAGGGAAGGAAACTACCGTCCTTATCTGGTCTGGCGTCCACGTGACTCCAAACCGGAAGGCAATAAATGCTGCAGAGCCACCCCCGATGCTGTTACAGAATGGAAATATGTTCATTCGGCTCAGTGCTAGAATTGTCCAGTGATGAGATCGCACTGGGAGAGTTGCAGTAGAGATTCTTTCGAATAGTGTCTGGGCAGAAGAGTCTCAGTCATGAAGGGACACAGGACAGACTGGGGTTGTTTGTCACCGTGCAGAGGGGTTTGTGAGAGGTATAGATAAGGTAGACTGAAAGAAGCGTTTCCCAGCGATGGAAAGAACGATCACAGCGGGGCAGAGATTTAAGGAGAGAGACAGAATGGTTCAAGTAGATGTGTGGAAAAGTGGTATAGGCCGGCGGGTGTTGGATTTTGGAACACACTGTCTGTAAGGGTCAGAGAGGCAGCAACCCTTATAATCTGAAGGAATATTCAGATGTGAATATGTTCTGCCAATACCTGTAAGGCTTTGGGCGAAATGGTCGTTAAGCAGTTGCTTTTGACAAATGCAACCACAACAGGCTGAAGTGTCTCTTTGAAACTGTTGTCCTTGTTAGTATAGTGATTAGTGTCGCCGTATGTTATGCGGGAGTTAGGAGCTCAATTCCTGGCTGGGGCAGTGTATATATTTTAAAACTGTCGCTCCGTTTCCAAATGCGGGTTATTAATGCCTGTCCTTCCATTCTCCATGGGAAATGTCACAGGAAGGACAGTGCTGTCTGAATCTGTGTGGGGAAGGTCTGCAGCTCCCGGCGAGACAGTGTCTCAATGAAAGTGCAAACACGTGATTTCCACAACCTGCACCTTGTGTCTGTACTGGAGTCTAAACCATTTAATAGAAAGAAGGAGGAAGCTGAGGAAGAAACAGGGTAAACCAATTCAGATGTGAGCACAGGAGTATTTTCTGCAGCATCATGAGGAAAACTGACAAATGCCTCCGAGAAAGAGTTTGTCGTTCAGAACTGTTAGTTCACAGAGATGTTTTTTCTTCCACTTAAGCCCTTAAGAAATTGAATAACAATTTATCTAAGACTTGAAATGTTCGAACACACCAGGCGATGAGTCACGTGCTGGAAACTGTGTTTACAAGCCAGATGTTTGATAACTGATAATAATGCAACAGGCTGAAGCACCATTCGCCATGCTTTTAAAAACTCAAAAACTGTCATTTTTCAACTGAACAAAACAGGCAAAAACAAAGTCATCTAGAAAAGTTTCAAGCATTGCATATGTCGTCCTTGGTGCGAACGTGCTGAAATACAGCTGTCTCACTGCTATTTCCTAATGTTGATTTCCAGTCAGGGAAAAAAAATTGTTGTTCCTTATGGAAATCTATAATTGAACACGCGTTCCTGACATTACAAAACAGCAAAGGTAGCAGTTCTGTCAGAGTCAGTGAGAATTTCATATCGGAGATGAAATCAAATGGGAAGAAACGCTGAAATAAGTTGCCTTTGCCTGCTCAGACTTAGTACTACAAAATGATCTTTATTGAAACATATAGGTATTTTCAAGGATTTAATAAGTTGGATGCAGAAAGTTTAGTTCTGTGACCAGAGCACCTCGTATCGAATGACTTGGAGATGCCGGTTTTGGACTGGGATATGCAAATTTGAAAATCACACAACCCCAGGTTATAGTTCAACAGGTTTACTTGGAAGTACTAACTTTCGGACCACTGCTCATTCATCAGGTGATTGTGGAGTACACAGTTGTAAGACACAGAATTTATAGCATATGTTTACAGTGTGATGTAACTGAAATTGTACATTGAAAAATACCTTGATTGTTTGCTAAGTCTCCGATCTGTTAGAATGACCATGTTAGCTTCACTTCTTTCATATGCAAAGCGCAAAACCTTTTTATTTTAAAGTTTCATTCTCAGGTGAAGTTTAACAACTGGTGTCTTCCCCCGTGTGCTGCTGTCTGTTCCATAATGTTTAGACTGATTCAAGTTTATAAAAATGAATTACCAGAGACTTACATGGATTCATGAAGTTTTTGAGCAAAGTACAATGTAACTCTGCAAGTACAAATTCATCCCACAGACGGATATGTGTGTGTGTGTGTGTGTGTGTGTGTGCAAGAGGGTCTCTGTTTGTACATAGGACAATGGGATCACCTGTAATGTGACATGAACCCAATGTCCATGGGTACCGAATTTAGCTATCAGTCTCTGTGGGGGCACTTTTAGCTGCTGCCTGTTCCGAAGACCGGCTTTGAGGGTTGTCATCCGAAGATCCAAGGTCAAATGTCCTGGATCACTGAAGTGCCCTCCAACTGGGAAGGGGCACACCTGTCTGTTGATTGATGTGCAGCGCCCATTCCGTTGCTGTAGCCTCTGCGCAGCTTCACCAATGTACCATGTCTTAAGGCATTCTTGTCTGCAGCATGTTGTTTTTTTTCAGATTAGCGTCAGTCTAAACATTATGGCATGGACGCAGCACACAGGGACTAACACCTTCAACATATTATCTGTGCTGACACTAATTGATTAAGTCCACCTGAGAATGTAACTGTTAAAAGAAAGTTTTGCGATTTACATAAGAAAGAAATGAACCTTACATAGTCATTCTAACAAATGAAAGACTTAACAAGCAATCAAGGTATTTTTCCAATGTATTTTTCAGTGACATTACACTGTAACCTTTCGCTATAAATTCTGTACCTTACCACTGTGTACTCCACAGCCACCTGATGAAGGAGCAGCTCTCCAAAAGCTATTGCTTCCATTAAACCTGTTGGGCTATGACCTGGTGTTGTTGATTTTTAACTTCGTATTAGAATGCGGATCTCACAATTAAAATAGAGACGAAGAAGCATTTATTCTCTCAGACAGTTCTGTATCAGTGGACTTTCTTATAGCAGAAGGCTGTTGGGGAAGTGTCATTAGGTGTAATGAGGCTGAGATCGGTAGATCTTCAAACAGCAAAGACATAAAGCATTCTGGCAAAAGGCAAAAAATTGCAGTTCAAGGTTATCAGATCAGAAATGAAACCATTCAATAGCGGAACAGACGTGGTGGTCAGAATGGTGACTATTTGTTCCTAAAATTGTTGGCCTTAATATGAAGCTGCAAAACCGACCTGAGTAAAATGTGCCAAATTTTAAAAAGCGTGGTCCCCCCGGAGCACTGAACCGAGGTGCAATGTTCAAAAAACAACACACAAAGGGCAGACAATATTGGGTAATTGATCCCTAGTGATCAGTATACCAAGGTAAACAGGAAAACCGATATTCAGTATCTACATTGAACCTGGCTCCACGAGGCATGTAGTTAACTCTCACAAACCACTATTCCCCTTCCGATTTCCTGACGCCCCCTCCGTTCTTGTTTTAAACTGATTGAACTTCAGGCAATTGCAAATTACATTGCTGATGTGGAACTGTAGCATATAGAACATAGAACATTACAGCGCAGTACAGGCCTTTCGGCCCTCGATGTTGCGCAGCCCTGTCATACTAATCTGAAGCCCATCCCATCTACACTATTCCATGTACGTCCATATGCCTCTCCAAATACGACTTAAATGCACTTAATCTTGGCGAATCTACCACCGTTACAGGCAAAGCATTCCATGCCCTAACTACTCTCTGAGTGAAGAAACTACCTCTGACACCTGTCTTATACCTATCTCCCCTCACTTTAAAGTTGTGGTCCTCGTGTTTGCCGTCCCCATTATTGGAAAAAGACTCTCCCTGTCCACCCTATCTAAACCTCTGAATATCTTGTATGTCTCTATTAAGTCACCTCTCAGTCTTCTCTCCAACGAGGACAGCCTCAAGGCCCTCAGTCTTTCCTCATAATACATTCCTTCCATACCATGCAACATGCTAGAAAATCCCCTCTGCGCCCTTTCCAAAGCGTCAACATCCTTCTTATAATGAGGTGACCAGAAACGTTGACAATACTTCAAATGTGGCTGTACCAGATCTTTGTGGAGCTGCAGCATAACCTTCTGATTCCAGAACTCAATCCCTCTATTAATAAAGGCCAAAACACTGTTTTCCTTCTTAACTACCCTTTCAATCTGGGTGGCAACTTTCAGGGATCTGTGTACATGGACACTGAGATCTCTCTGCTCATCTGCACTCCCAAGAATCTTACCATTATCCCAGTACTTTGCATTCTGATTACTCCGTCCAAAGTGTATCACCTCACACTTGTCCATATTACACTCCATTTGCCACCTCTCAGCCCAGCTCTGCATCCTGTCTATGTCTCTCTGCAACCTACTACATCCTTCGTCACTATCCACAACTCCACCGACCATAGTGTTGTCCGCAAATTTACTAACCCTCCCTTCTAAGCCCTCATCCAGGTCATTTATAAAAATGACGAATAGCCCTGGACCCAACGTCGACACTTGCGGAATGCCGCTAGTAACTGGACAACAAGATGAACATGTTGCATCAACTACAACACTCTGTTTTCTTTGAGCGATCCAATTACTGATCCAAACTGCTATGTCTCCCACAATCCCATTCCACCGAATTTTGTATAATAGCCTACTGTGGGAACCTTATCGAACACCTTGCTGAAATGCATATACAGAACATCAACCTGCTTACTCTCATCTACCTGTTTGGTTACTTTGTCAAAAAACTCATGAGATTCGTTAGGCACGACCTACTCTTTACAAAACCATGCTGACTGTCCCTGACCAGATTATTCTTTTCTAGATGATTATAAATTCTATTCTGATAATCTTTTCCAAAGCTTTAGCAACAATCGAAGTGAGACTCACTGGTCTGTAATTACCAGGGTTGTCTCTACTACCCTTCTTGAACAAGGGAACCACATTTTCAATCCTCCAGTTCTCAGGCACTATTCCTGTAGATAATGATGATTTCTAGATCAATGGCACGGGCTCGGCAATCTCTTCCTTTGCTTCCCAGAGGATCCTAGGATAGATCCCATCTGGCCCAGAGGACTTGTCTATTTTCACACACTACAGTGTTTCTAATACCTCTTCCTTGTGAACCTCAATCTCTTCGAGTCTAGATGCAAGTATCTCTGTATCTTCCTCGCCAACATTTTCATTTTATCTCGTGAATACTGTCGAAAAATATTTATTTAGTGTTGCCCATGTCTCCTCTGACTCCACACACAACTTCCCACTATTATTCTTGATTGGCAGTAATTTAACTCTCGTCATTCTTTTATTCCTGACATACCTATGGAAAGACTTAGGGTTAACCCTGATCCTATCCGCCAACAACTTCTAATGTCTCCTCCTGGCTCTCCTGTCTCTTCCTGGCTCTCCTGAGCTCTCTTATTATTTCATGCAGGGAAACGATTCTGTCTGCTGCACATCATCATTCTGCTTCGAAATATCAGGCAGTATTTCATATTGATTACTGTAAACGTTAACCTTTAATAAGCCATGACAGTGAAATCACTGAATCCTCATCACTATACTACCAGGGAAGATTTCTGTTAAAATCACCCTGGACACCAAGAAATTCGCCATTCTATTCTCCCATCCTTCTGTGCGTGATCCCCTCTGCCCTATTCCGGTCTTGTTGCTTGATTTACAATACTGAGGCTATCCAATCATCTTTGGTTTTCAGCTTCTAAAGGACGAGAAATTCTCTCTGAGCTGGCACTTTGCTTGCTCAGTGGTGATAACACTGTCCTTGTAAACTGGAAAAGTGCTTGAAATAGGCCATTCCTGAATTTCATTCCAGGAACTTGAGGCAAAACGTTCGGCAGAACAGGAAATAGCGGGCGTGAGCAGTGATCAAGTTTGGCAGCAAGAACGAGGTGAGGCAGTATAAACTACAGAGTAATGGGGAAACAATGGGCAAGGAACACTGGGACGGGAGGGGCTGAATGCTTCCTTTCTTTGCTGCAACCAGACATTGGTGTTGAACTCTGAAATGGGGCAACATCAGACAAGTCGGTGAAATCTTACTTTCTGCTTGTTTTCTCCCGAGGCCTGTGTCACACTTGGGGAAATGTGTCTGCGTGCTTCAGTCTATGGGTAAAAATGGGGTTCATTTCCCATCTCAAACTTAAATCCCACTTATTGTGTTTTATGAGATTAAAACGTTCCAGAGAAATTAGCCCTCAGGTGAAACGTCAGACCTTACAAGGTTACAGACCAAGTGCTGGGAAACGAGATGAAGGGACCCAGTTCTGTACTGTAAACACTCCATAATTCAGTCATTTTTGAGGGGAAACATATCTGCAGTGACATAATTCCAAAAACTGTGTTATGAAGAAACGTGCAACGGTTTCTGCCCTCATCCCTGGTGGTCTAGTGGTTAGTACTCAGCGCTTTAACTGAGTGGCCTGGGTTTCATTTCCGTTCAGGAAATCAGGACTTCTTGTTCCTGATGCAGAGAGCGCAGCTCTACCAGGAATCTGTTTCATGCCTTAGATCAGTCAATACCCCAGCTCATCAAAGAAGTGAAAAGTGCCTTCCCTCTCTCTGCACAGTCAGACAGTTAATCCTTCATTCTCCTCTGATTCCACTTTCCAAAGAATTTCAAAATATTGTCAAAACTGAGTCTCAGCTATTTCTTTTATGTGCTTTTCATCCATCAGAGCTGCAGCGATTGAGTGCGTTGGTTTCTGAACACGGAACGTACTTATGAGTAATGTATTGGGCTATTCCAGGATTGCCTTCTCAGACAACGGTGGGACATGACTGATGTTGTCCATGATATGGAAGTGCCAGTGTTTGAGTTGAGCAGACAAAGTTAAAAATTACACAATATCAGGGCAGAGTCCAGCAGGTTTATTTGGAAGCACTATCTTTCGGAGAGCCGCTCCTTCATCAGGTGCGTGTTTTTCTGCTGAAATTTTTGTGTGGGTCAATATGAGCGATCTTTTGGAAGATCATCTGGACTTTAACCGACCGTTCGTGGTGTCGACGGTACCCATGACTTGGAGGTGTTGGTGTTGGACTGGGGTGGATAAATTTCATAATCACACAAAGCCATTTTAGATTCCAACAGTTGACAAATACCTGATGAAGAAGCAGTGCATGGAACACTGGTGCTTCCAAATACGTGTGTTCGATACAATCTGCTGCTGTGTGATTTTAA
This sequence comes from Chiloscyllium punctatum, assembly GCF_047496795.1. Taxonomy (NCBI): domain Eukaryota; kingdom Metazoa; phylum Chordata; class Chondrichthyes; order Orectolobiformes; family Hemiscylliidae; genus Chiloscyllium; species Chiloscyllium punctatum. The sequence continues at coordinate 9,768,955 of NC_092755.1, forward strand.
CTCTGATAGCTCTTGGTAATGTTTAACTGATCGAAGACAGTGGAAGAACTTTCGTTCTTGGAGATGAAAATTTCAAATATTATCCACCTCAGCATAACAAAAGTGATTAGGTTGGATTTGTGATGAATCTCCAAAATGCGCTTTCGCAAAGTAAAAGTCGAACTTACAACTGCCTGATCTGGAGCCAGCTATACGAATGGTTGCACCAATGGCCAGATGCATAGCTGAAATTTTACACGTGGCAGAGCTGTGGTGTTAACAAGGACATGAGCAATAACAGTAACAGTCACAAGGTGAACAAAGAACAAAGATAATCACCATCATGATTCACTTCAAATTGTCCTCAGAACAACGACTATTCACAATCTGATCAGCCAATCAATGAGGTCACTGCCGATCTTGGAAATTGCAACTGACTTTGCTGCATTTTCACCATAATTTGAGGTAAACTCCAGCCTAATCATAACATCGCATATTCCCATTAATTTTCATCTTTAGATAACGTTAATGACCTGTCCGAATTTGCAGAAAATGAGTGAAATCGTCCTTCCGATGACGTAATCCAGTGCAGAATCATCCAGAAATGAAAAGACAAAGACATGAAACATCACTCCCATTTCTCTCTGTACCAATGCGTTTTCCTGAGTTGAATATTTGCAGGTATTTTCTTTACTATCTAAAGAATTAATTATTTTCCCGGGAAAGATTCTTCATAAATCAATTAACATCTGAGGTGTTGAAACATATTTTACTTTAGAATAAAATAGTTGAATATCCTTTCCCCCAGCCTAATGTCCCAATCCTCCCTCCTCTTCCATGTAAATACAAGCTTTGCCAGGTGATGTTGGAGCTCCCAACCTGTCCAATGCTCCTTGCTGCTCCATGTCAATAGAAGCTGCTCTACTTGAAGTTGGAGCTCCCAGTCTGATGTCCCAATGCTCCCTGTTCCATGTCATAACCAGTGGTGCAGTTGAGGTTAGACCTACCACTCTGATGTCCCAATGCTCCCAGCTGTTACATGTCATTAAACGCTGGTCCTTGTGAGGTTGGAGCTCCCAGTCTGATGTCCCAATGTTCTCTCCTCCATGTCAAGAGAAGCAGTCCAGTTGAGTTTGGATGTATCACTCTGATGTCCCAATGCTCCCTGCTGCTACATGTCATTAAAAGCTGCTCCAGGTGAGAGTGGAACTCCCAGACGGATCTCGCAAAGCTCCTTGCTCCAGGTCAACTGAAGCTGCTCCAAATGAGGTCAGATCTTGCATTCGGATGTTCCAATGCTCCCTGCTGCTCCACGTCAACAGAAGCTGCTCCAGCTGTGTTTGGAACCCAGCCTGCTGCCTCAATGCTCCCAGCTGCTCCATGTCAAGGAAAGCTGCTCCAGGTGTGGTTGGAACTCACAGACTGATGTCACAATGCTCTCTGGTCCACGTCAAAAGACGCTGCTCCAAATGAAGTGGGAGCTCCCATCCCTAGCAGCTCACATACTTCTATACCACCATAGAAATACTGCCCACTGAACATTCCCACCACTGGGCCCATTGGTGGAATATCCACATCATGAGAACCTAATATTATTTTTAGTCACCACCGAATCATTATTTCCAAAAGTCATTCTTTCTTAAACCTTATTTCGCATGTGCATACTGCAGTCAATCCGAAGTAAGATAATGGTGCTAATTGATGTATGCTTAATAAAAATTACATCCTATTTTTCATGTTGAGTAACTGCAAGTTTGCAAGGACAATGTTTGTATTCACATCACACTTTTATTCCAGGTGAGAAAATGTGGTTTGCATTATTTAAAATGAACTTGTTCACTGCGTAAAATGATCAAATAGATCTCAATTTCAAAACAACATTGGTAACGTTGTCATCCATCTTGAAATGTGGTGTCTTCTTCTTTCAACCAGACGGGTATTATAACGAAAAGTCTATTAATGATATGCGTATAAAGACACTTTAAATCGCAAGATTTGTGAAGGTTTGTAACTCAGGTTGAGGTTTAAGGTGTAGGTTTGCTCGCTGAGCTGTAGGTTTGAAATTCAGACATTTCATTATCTGGCTAGGTAACATCATCAGTGGCGACCTCCATGTGAAGCGAAGCTGTTGTCTCTTGTTTTCTATTTATATCTTTCTCCTGGATGGGGTTCCTGCGGTTTGTGGTGATGTCATTTCCTGTTCGTTTTCTGCGGGGTTGATAGATGGCATGTAGATTTATGTGTTTATTTATGGCGTTGTGGTTGGAGTGCCAGGCCTTTGGGAATTCTCTGGCATGTCTTTGCTTAGACTGTCCCAGGATCAAGGTGTTGCCCAAGTCGAACCGGACTACCAAAAATCCATAAACCAGGAGCCCCCCTCAGACCCATAGTCTCATTCCCCGGAACACCAACTTACAGACGGGCCTAAGAACTACACGCAAGACTGAAATGCCTCATAGAAGAGTCACAGCACTCCATCCACTCCACCCAGGAATTCCTAAAAATCATCAAAAACACCAAAATAGAGGAAGAAGAAGCAATGATCTCATTCGACATAGCAGCACTGTTCACCTGCATCAACATCGACCTGGCAAAGGAAACACTTACCACACTTTTAGAAGAGGCCATCACAGACACACCAACAACTATCAATCACATTACCAACGAAAACATCATGAAGCAAGTGAACCTGTACCTCACCACCCACTTCACTTTCAACAACATAGTCTACAAACAAATCAACGGCACACCCATGAGATCTCCGCTATCAGGATTCATAGCAGAAGCGGTAATGCAAAGACTAGAACAAACACCCCTACCAACAATCAAACCAAAAATCTGGGTCCGCTACGTAGATGACAACTTTGTCATCACAAAACAAAACAAGATAGTAAAGGCATTTAACATCATCAACAACACCCTCACTGGCATAACGTTCACCAAGGAGGAAGAAACCGACAACAAACTCGCATTGCTGAACGTCACAGTAAAAAGAAAGGACAACGGAGAACTACAAACCTGCGTATACAGAAAACCGACAAACACTGACCAAATACTTAACTACACCAGCAACCATCCCAACACACACAAACGAAGCTGCGTCAGAACACTATTCCAATGAGCCACCACACACTGCAACACAGACGAACTTCGGAAAACAGAGGAGAACCACCTATACAACGTATTCGAGAAGAACAGATACTCAAAAAATACAGTTCGCAGATTCCTCAAGAACAAACCACGACAAGCAGATCAAACACAGCCAGAAACCCTAACCACCTTACCATACATCAAAGAAGTTTCAGAAATGACAGCCAGACTGCTCAGACCCCTCGGAATCCTAGTAGCACACAAACCCACCAACACTCTCAAACAAAAACTAACAAACTTAAAAGACACAGTTCAACCCATGGACAAAACCAACGTCATCTACAAAGTTCCATGCAAGGACTGTCACCAACACTACGTAAGACAAACAGGAAGAAAGTTAGCCACCAGGATATACGAACACCAGCTCGCCACAAAAAGACACGACCTTCTCTCCTTCGTAACCCTACATACGGATTAAAAATACCACTATTTCGAGTGGGACAACACCTCTATCCTGGAACAGGCTAAGCAAAGACATGCCAGAGAATTCCTAGAGGCCTGGCACTTCAACCACAATGCCATAAACAAACACTTAGATCTAGATTCCATCTATCAACCCCTCAGAAAACGAACAGGAAATGACATCACCACAAACCCCAGGAACCCCATCGAGGAGAAAGATATAAATAGAAAGCAGGAGACAATAGCTTTGCTTCAATTGCAGGTCGCCACTGATAATGATGTTACCTAGCCAAGTAATGAAACGTCTGCATATCAAAGTTACAGCTCAGCGAGCAAACCTACACCCTACATTTTAAATCATTTTTCATGTTTATGTTGTATGAATCTGCGGTTATTGATCCACAGTTTAGTTTCACTCCCTACAGGTAACATGCTGATTTCTCCAGTTGTTCATAGTTCAATGTGATGCATCCAGTGTGTGCATAACGAGAGGGAGCTTGCTTCCCACATCTTGTGTTTATCTGTGCCTTATGTCCAGCATTCATCAATGGCGAGAGCAAGGGGCGAGGGCGAGACCAATGTGTAAGTCTCTTCGTGCCCATGCACGGCACCCACAGCGGCAATTCTCCACTGTGCATTTACAGCCAGTTCTCAGTGCCCCTACACCCACGCCCTGCCGCTTTGAAATATCTCCATTAATTTGGGCTGTCTCGCTGTGGTCTTCTCACCAGGATGAATTGCTTCTACTCAACCTCCTCCAGATTTCATCTGACAAAACGTTCATTAAGAATTCCTTTGCATAAACATGCACTTCGCAGCTCTCGTTATTTGATTTTCCTGGATGACTTTCATACGAAAACACTTTCACAGCAACTTGACTTGAAAAAGAAAACCACGCTTCTTTACATTATCCCAATGCAACCAACATTTCAATTACTATTCTTTGAGATTTTGTAATAGCGTCGATGCATATGAACTGACTATTGGAGCTCCAAATTCAACATGACAGCGATGATCATCGGAAAATAGCACCTCTGAAATGCCGTTGATGACAGCGACGAGGGTGGGATTCGAACCCACGCGGTATTCCAGGATTCTGACCCAACGACTGTGAAGGAACACCGGTATTTTTCCAAGTCAGGGTGATGAGCGGCTTGGAGGGCAACTTGCAGGTGGTGTTTGACACAGACGAATCTCAACTTTGATGATCCCTTTGGCCATGAGCTGAATCCTGACACCATGCCCTGACCATTATTAACTTTACCTACTCACTGCTCCAGAATATTCTTCACTGGCATAACCCATCTGCTGTTTGAACCTTGAGCTGTGAAATACAGATTTAATGATGACAACAATCTGCTGCTGACACTCTCCGGTTGAAACTTGCAGAAACAAATCTGATTCGAACTCATCCCCAAATCCCATCCATCTGATATTCCTGTGCACGTTGATCTATATCACTATTTTTTTTCGGGCAATGTCTCTGTTTAAATATTCTCAAGAAGTTTAACTCATCTGTACATGAAATTTCCCTCAGCCGCTCTATGTCGATTATCCAAATCCCGGCCAGTTGTTCATATTTAACCTGGTTTCCTTCAAGTGCATTTTCTCTCAAACAATGATTTTTACATTCAACCACCCCAAATGCATGCCCCCAACATACACACACACACACACACACACACACACACACACACACAGAAACCTTCCGCTGCTGTGTGTATTTGATGTGTGTACCGTTCCCAAATGATAGTAAAGGTTAGCAATACTCCCCGTGCTGGGCAGATAATCCAGGTTTACTGAGCAATGCGCTAGCATGGCCTGCACAGCTCTCCATGTGGTCTGTCATCTTCTCCCAGTTTACGTGTGGGCAGCACGGTGGCACAGTGGTTAGCACTGCAGCCTCACAGCGCCGGAGACCCAGGTTCAATTCCCCGCCTCAGGCAACTGACTGTGTCGAGTTTGCACATTCTCCCCGTGTCTGTGTGGGTTTCCTCCGGGTGGTCCAGTTTCCTCCTCCAGTCCAAAGATGTGCAGGTTAGGTGAATTGGCCATGCTAAATTGCCCGTAGTGTTAGGTAAGGGGTAAATGTATGGGTATGGATGGGTTGCGCTTCACCGGGTCGGTGTGGACTTGTTGGTCCGAAGGGCCTGTTTCCACACAGTAAGTAATCTAAAATGTTGTTTGAAGTGTTCTGTGAAGCAATTTCAGAATGTTAAATAAGGGTTGCAGCTTTGACTCACATATTTGAAAGATGGCCTGTGCCTGTCCACTAAACGTCTGACGTCTGTGTTTGTCCCTCTAAGTTTGTCCCTCTAAGTTGTCGTCAGTAACACGAGGAATCCCTTTCAGTCTTATTGTAAATGGCCAGGTATCGAACATCTCTGACAATGCTGTGACAAGGCCCTTAGATGTATCGTTTGGCCAAGGGATGATTTTATGGGATTTTAGTACATTGGAACAGTTCATTAGTAGTTCATTAGTTATTCTAAACTCCTCTACTTTTTGTATCTGTTTTTATTAGAGTGTTTAAATAAATTGTGTTTTGCTTAAAGTTGAGTGGGTTGACCAGCTGCATCACATCTGGAACACCCATTTCACATCTACCTTTACGAGAAGGTAGTGGGGTGGCACGGTGGCTCAGTGGTTAGCACTGCTGCTTCACAGCTCCAGGGACCCGAGTTCAATTTCCACTTATGACTGTGTGCAGTTTGCACATTCTCCCTGTGTCTGCATGGGTTTCCACTGGGTGCTCTGGTTTCCTCCCACAATGTGCAGATCAGGTTAATTGGCCATACTAAATTGCCCATAGTGTTAGGTGCATTAGTTAGGGATAAATGTGGGGTTGGGTGGTATGGTCTGCGGTGTGGATTTGTTGGGCCGGAGGGCCTCTTTCCATACAGTTGATAATCTAGCATAAGACAAGATCGGCGTTCAGGCAACCATCTTATACTATTTTAAGGCAGTCTGCTCTGATTCAAAGCAAACTGGGGACACTTGTCCAGTTCGAAATCAATAATTCCAAATTAGGTTCAGGATTAGAATCCCTACAGAGTGGAAGAAGGCCATTTGGCCCAACAAGTCCACACCGACCCTCTGAAGAGTAAACTACCCAGCAGGGACGGGGGGATGTGCACAGGGGGATTGCTGGGCTCAACGGCAGCGTCTTGTAGTTGTTAGTGTCTTTTGGTTTGGGTTTTGAATTCGGTTGGTTTGCACGGTGCTTTGTGTAGTCATGGCTAATTTTGTCTGTAAGAGTCCTCTGGGTGTGTAAGAAGTGAAGGTGGAGATTTTACGAAAGGTGTGCAAGGCAAAGCTGTTAGAATTGACAGACAAGCTGGAGTTGGGTTTGCGTTTGTCTGTGAGAAAAGGAGAGATAATTACAGCTGTAGCTTGGCATTTAAATTTTGTTGGAAACACCATCAGAACTTTTGGAAATGGCTAGAATTCATTTGCAGATGAGGCACCTTGAACACAAAAAGGAATTGAGACAGTTTGAAATACGATTAAAAGTAGAATTTAAAGAAACAGAAAAGAAGAAGCAAGACAGAAAACGGAAGAAGAATGGCAGAAAGCGAGAGAGTTTCAACTACAAAAGTTAGCAATTTGTGAGGAAATTCGACTTAGCAGGGTGGAGACGAAGGTAGATGCTGGGCTGGATGAGGAGGATAGTGAGGAGGAGCCAAAGGTCTGATGGGGAACTGTTTAAATACATCCAGGCATTGTCTAAATGTGATGAGAAAGATGTACAAGTCTCTTTAATTTCATTTGAGAAAGTGGCTACACGAATGCAGTGGCCACTGACCATATGGATTTCGTTGATCCAAACAAAGCTGGTAGGTATAAAGGATGAAGTATTTGCATCCCTATCGGAGGCGGTATCTGGCCAGTATGAGGAGGTGAAGAAAGACATCTGAAGTGCATATGAGCTTGCGCCAGAAACAACAGACAGTGTTTTAGAATGTAAAATTGCATCCCTGGTAAAACATACATTGAGTTTGAAAGGATCAAGCAAAGTAATTTTGAAAGGCGAGTCAGATATTAAAAACAGAGCAATCTATGACACGGTTAGAGTGCTTCTTACTTTGGAGGAGTTCAAAAACTCACTTCCTGCAGTCGTGAGAACTCGTGTGGAAGAGCAGAAAGATGAAATGGCATGACTAGAATCTGAAATGGCTAATGATTCTCACTTGGTCCATAAAACAAATTTTGGTTCTGGGAGGGCTTGAGAAGAATGTGCTAGATCTTAAAATATATGCCTGTGAGAGTAAGCTTTAGTGGCATAGGCCAGGAGTAGCAGGTAAATGGGGTTACAGCATTAAGAGGTACAGAAACATGTAAAACCTTTAATCTGAGACATGAGGAGAAATGTCATTCAGTAGGACCATAAGAGAGATGAGAAGTGCTCCATTATGTAAAGTGTGGTTGGAGTGGCCGGTGGAAACATCAACAGAAATATTTCACAATTGGGAAGGTTACCTTGAGTTTGGTGTTGGCGTTAAAACATTTTAGCATTTAAATTGCCCATAGCGTGTCTGAGACAAATATGTGTACTGATTACAACACCTGAACGTTTTTAGAGAAATTTAGGGAGTAAACTTCCAGTCTGTTCAGATAGAGTTATTGTTGCCATTTAATTTGGAAGTTATACAAGTGACAGGATGAGAACTCGTACTTGCTGACAAGTTGTGGAGACATGGATGAAGAAAAGCAGAGACGTTCCACCATCACGCTTACCGCCACACATTCCACTACAGTCTCACACACTGCCCCCAAAACCTCCACCATCACACTCAGTCCCACACACTCTACCACCATCACACACACACCACCCACACCTCCCTCACCATCATGCTTACCCTCAGGCACTCCACCACCATCACACACACTGCCCCACACCACCCTTGCCGTCACGCTCACCCCACCCACTCCACAATCCTCACACACGCTGTCTCACACCACACCACCGTCACGCTCACCCCAAACTTGCCACCGCCATCAGACACTCTGCCCCGCACCACCCCCACCTTCACGCTCACCCCCACACACTCCACCACCATAACACACACTGCCCCACACCACCCTCACTGTCACGCTCACACCCACGCACTCTACCACCTTCACGGACACTGCCCCAGACCACACCCAATGTCAAGCTCACGCCCCCAAACACTCCACCAGCCTCGCAAACGCTGCCCCATAGTAACCGCACTGTCACGCTCCACCCCACACACTCCACCACCATCACACACACACCCCACACCAACACCACCATCACGCTCAACCCCATACACTCCACCACATTCACACACACTGCCCCACACCACCCTCACTGTCATGCTCACACCCACACACTCCACCACCATCACAAACACTGTCCCACACCACCCCCACCATCACTCTCGCCCCTCACACCACCACCATCACACACACTGCCCAAAACCAGCCCCACCGTCATGCTCACTCCCACACACCCCACCACCATCACACACACTGCCCCACACGCTCACCATCACGCTAACCCCCACACACCCAACCACCCTCACACACCCTGCCCCACACCGGCCCCACTGGCACGCTCATCCCCACACACTCTCCGCACTCACACACACCACCCCATACCTCCCTCACCATCACGCTCACCCCCACACACTCCACCACCAACACACACACTGCCCCACACCACTCTCACTGTCACGCTCCCATCCACGCCATCTACACCTTCAAACACACTGTCCCACACCACACCCACCGTCACGCTCACGCCCCCAAACACTCCACCACCCTCGCAAACACTACCCCATTGTAACCTCACTGTCACGGTCAAACCCACACACTCCACCACCATCACACACACACCCCACACCACCCCCACCGTCACTCTCACCCCCACACCAGCACAATCACACTCACTGCCCCACACCACCCCCACCATCACGGTTGCCCACACAGACTCCACCACCATCACACACACTGCACCATACCTCCCCCACCGCCATGCTCACCCGCACACACTCCACCACCATCTCAAACACTGCCCCACACCCTCACCATCACGCAAAACCCCACACACTCCACCACCCTCACACACCCTGCCCCACACCGCCCCACTATCACGCTCATCCCCACACACTCTACCCCACTCACACACACCACCCCATACGTCCCTTACCATCATGCTTACCACCACACACTCAGCCAACATCAAACACACTGCCCTGCATCAACCTCACCATCATGCACACCTCAAAACACTCCACCACCAACACACACAATGCCCCACATCATCCTCACCGTCACGCACACCCCAACACATCTACCACCCTCACTCCCCCTTCCCGACACCACCCCCACCGTCACGCCCAACCCCACACACTCTACCACACTCACACACAGCACCCCATAACTCCCTCACCATTACGCTTACCACCACACACTCCACCACCATCGCGCACACTGCCCTGCACCATCCCCACCGTCACGCTCACCACCACAACAACCCCACCATCACACACACTGCCCCACGCCACCCCCTCCATGACGCTTACCCCCACACACTCCACCACCATCACATACACTGTACTACACTGCCCCCACCATTACGCTTACCCTCACACACTCCACCACCATCAGTCACACCCCCACACCACCCCCACCATTATGCTCACCCCCACACGCATTCCCCATCATCACGCTCACTCGCTCACACACTCGCCCAGCATCACACTCACACGCCCACGCAGTCGCCCACCATCACACTCCTCACACATCTTAAACTGTGCTCCTGTCTGTGAACACTGACCAGTTGATCCCCTCTAAGAGGCCTTTAACCCCATCCCCATTCTATTCCCTGAGTAACAGACAGTATGTCCCACACAATGTGTTCTGTTTGTGATATCCTGTTGAACCAGTCTCAGGCACAGCCTATGGTTCCACTCCACCTGTTACCCCCAGTAACGGCTGGTGTTCTCACACCCACTATGTCCCCGAGCAATGGCGTTTGGCCCTAGCTCCATACTGTTGCCCTAGCAATGGCCTGACATGTCGTCCCAATCTCTGTTCCGGAACATCGGCCTGAAGACCGACAACCCTCTTCTGTTCCCCCTGCACCGAAGGATTCGAGGAAGTCAGTAGCATTGGGAGGTTATGATTGCAAAATGGAGAGAGAGTGAATGAGATTGGGGAAGGCAACAACAGTGGAATTGAGTGTGTAAATGGGAAAAGGAGAGAGAAATACCAGTGCAGTGTGAGAGTGGGAGGCATATATGGAGGGAGAGCGACAAAGGGAGCAAATTGAATTCTGCTGAGAGCCAAGTTGGAGTGGGAGACCCAGGGGTGAAAGTAAGGACAGAGGGAGTTAATCCCAGCTCCTGAGCTCAGGGACGGGTGCCCTCCCCTTCCCTGAGGACCAGGTGTTGAGGCTGAGTCTGTCTCTCTCCAGCTCAGCTTCTCCAACACAAAGACACACAACAACATAATTCATTCTGCTGCTCAGCACGCTTTAATGCACATTTTTATTTTTTACAAATGAAAGTGATGGATACAGTTAGTGGGGTTGTGCCTTTTCTCACTAGCCCCTGAGTTGTGAGAAACATTGAAATGTATCCCAGGAACCCCCTTGGGGGATAAGGATGGACAAAGCACCGCTACCCTCAGTCTGTTACCACAGCGACAGGCTGCTCCATCGCTGAATTAAACTAAAATGAACTCCAACACTGAACTGAAATGAGAAAATCTCGGATGGATTGATTAATGAGGGAATTTGATTGATGGATGGATTTGGGTGAAGGGATATTTCAGCACATTCTTCAGTTGCTGCCTGAACTGAGTCTGGGTCACGGCATAAATCGCGGTGTTTGTGCAGCAACTGAGGAGCTGCAGCATGAAGCCCAATTCCTGCACAAACCAATCGAGATACAGAGGCCAATACCCAATATAATACATCCGGGCCCATAAAGCATACAGCATGAACGTTGACCATAACAGGATGAAATTGGCCGAGATCATAAACAGTAAAATGATGGATTTCTTTCGGTTTCTCATTCCTGTATCAGACTGAGCGTCCCCATTGGTGTGAACGCGGAGTCTCCTGCGGGCTCTGCTGGTCACTAAAATGTGTCTGACGGTGAGAACGTTGAGCAGCAGAATCAGGAAAAATGGGACACACGGGGTTAGAGTGTGGTGGAGGAACTCGATTGTGATCCAGGTAATGGAGAATAGAAGCTCGGCTGTTATCTCACAAAACCAGGGGGTGTTCACCAGCCAATAGTGAGCCGTGAGTATAAAATACCAGGAAATGTTCTTTAAACAGCTCAGCACAGTCACTGCTCCCAGAACCACAGCCGCCGTTTTCTCACTGCATTATTTACTTTTCAGCTTCTGGCAACAAATAGCTATAAACCGATCAAAGGTGAAAGTGACGGTGAACCAGACAGAGCAGTCAGTGACTGCATAAAGCAGGACGGCGTGGATATTACACACAGGGACGGAGTACCACAGGAAAAGAAACTGCTTCGGAAAAACAATGGGAATGTGTCTCAGGATCAGGTCGAGGATAATGACCAGGAGATCCGCCATAGCCCCCAGGTAACGTCTGACACATGGAGACAATCCACAATCTTTATAATGCAGGACGTAGATGGTCACTACGTTAACTGTTAGGAAGGAAAGCAAACCCATTATCCATCAGTCTGGAGGCAAAGGGACCTGTTTGATTGGGGACCCAGTGAGATTTTCAAATGTGTCCCTGTATTCAGGGATTTATTAAAATAATTGGAGCTGGAATAACAAATGGGAAGGTCGGAATTACTGACAAAAATGTGACATAAACCACAAGACACGCTCCCTCCGCAAGCACACAGAGACACATCCATAAGGACAGATGGTTTCTAGAACATTTCCACACACTCGATTACTCAAGAGCAGACACAGGTCACTCCTTCCCAGTTCCTAATACGGAGGGTGGAAACGTTACTGTCCTGAAGGATTCCCTCCCAGTTTCCTGAAGACAAACGGAGTTTGGGAATTTCCTTATTTTGGTCTAAATTGTGGTCGATCCTGTGTCGGGAAGAAATGTAAACACAGGGAAAACGTATTCACCCCTTTAACAGGCTGAGGAGCCTTCGGAATAGTGTCTCCTTCTCCCTGGAATGGGATCTCTTCCCTCGGGATCTTATCGTTTGTTCAATTCACTGACGTCCGGCTGTTCACAAACAATGTCAGGGATAGAACGTTCCAGGGAATGTCAGTTATAGAATGTTGGGGAATGAAAGTTCCTGGGAACTCCTTGACCTGTCCATCACCTTTCTCCCCTACCCACCCCACCAACATGATGTCCTGTGCCTGGACACACTGTAACATTAATGGGGTGAGAGACGGAGGGTCCAATCACAGGAATGGGAACTCAAGTCATTGCCAGATCAGCTGAAAGGGTTAGTTATACCACATTCTCAATCCACCTCACAGAACCAGCCCAGACACCATACACCCAGAGAAGATATCTGTTCACCGTGGAACAGTGTGTAGACCAGGCCAATGTACTGCTCAGTACAACCCAGCAATCTATTCAGAGTGGAGCACTGTGTAGACCACAGTAGTGCATTATTTATAAAACTCAACCAAACAATCTGACCAGCACAGCGAGCAATGCAGTGATGACATGTGAATTAAGCTGAAACCAGGAGCAGTTACCGTCGCAACATGTAGGACTGTGTACACCATCCCAGTGCATTGATCTGTAACCCAGGAGCAGTTACCCTTCCAGCATGTCGGACTGTGTGCACCACCCCAGTGCATTGATCTGTAAACCTGGAGCAGTTACCCTCCCAGTATGTAGGACTGTGTACACCACCCTAGCGCATTGATCTGTAAACCAGGAGCAGTTACCCACCCAGCATGCAGAACTGTATACACCACCCCAATACATTGCTCAGTAACACTGTGTTAGATCCCTGCCCAGCATTTGGAAATTTGCAACCCATGCTGGAAGTGACAGGATGTGCATCTCCCATCCATTTGCAGCTCGCTATCTCCATTGTGCCATGACAAGGGGGTGCTGTGGGTGTGAACATCACGGCCAGAGAGAGATGTTGGGGGAATTAGTTTAAACATGGGAGGGGCTTGGGAAATAGACAGAGATGGGGAGACTGAGAGAATGATGTGTCCGCAGGTTTCAGAATTCTGAAATGTAGACACTTCGATAGCATCCTGTAACATGAGCCAGTTTTCCCACGAAAGATGGGAAAAATGGATATTGGTGTGAAGTCAGATGAGCATTTGTTCTGCAGCTTTGGAGCTGGGAGTGTGGTCACCAAAGTCTATGACTCATTTGGTTGAATCTAACAATAATTTGTCTCAGTGTCATTTTCATTGAGTGTGACAGAGAGATTGTCTGCACGAGGCTGAGCTAGTTTCCTGGAGTTACCTCTTTGAACTCACCTCATTAACTAGGTAAAAACAATGACTGCAGAGTTTGGAAACCCGATTCCGGATTAGTGGTGCTGGAAGAGCACAGCAGTTCAGGCAGCATCTGAAGAGCAGTAAAATTGACGTTAGGGCAAAAGCCCTTCACCAGGTATAGGGGAGAGGACCTGAAGGGTTGAGAGATAAATGAGAGGAGGGTGGAGGTGGGTAGAAAGTAACATCGAGTACAATAGGTGTGTGGGGGAGGGGATGAAGGTGATAGGTCAGGGAGGAAGGTGAAGTGGATAGGTGGAAAAGGAGATAGGCAGGTTGGACAGGTAATGGTGACAGTGCTGAGCTGGAAGTTTGGAACTGAGGTGAGGTGGGGGAAGGGGAAATGAGGAAACTGTTGAAGTCCACATTGATGCCCTGGGGTTGATGTGTTCCGAGGCAGAAGATGAGGTGTTCTTCCTCCATGTGTCGGCTAGTGAGGGAGCGGGTGTGAAGGAGGCCCAGGACCTCCGTGTCCTCGGCAAAGTGGGAGGGGCAGTTGAAATGTTGGGCCACAGGGCGGTGTGGTTCATTGGTGCGGGTGTCTCGGAGATTTCTCTAAAGTGCTCTGCTTGGAGGCATCCAGTCTCTCCAATGTAGAGGAGACAGCATCTGGAGCAATGGATACAATAAAAGATATTGGCGGATGTGCAGTAAAACTTTGGATGTGGAAGGCTCCTTCAGGGCCTTGGATAGAGGTGAGGGAGGAGGTGTGGGCACAGGTTTTGCAATTCCTGCGGTGGCGGGGAAGGTGCCAGGTGGGTTGTATGAATGCGTGGACCTGACCTGGTAGTCACGGAGGGAACGGTCTTTGCAGAAGGCGGAAAAGGGTGGGGAGGGAAATATATCCTAGTGGTGGGGTCCGTTTCAGGTGGCGGAAATGTCAGTGGATGATTTGGTTTATGCGAAGGTTGGTAGGGTGGATGGTGAGCACTTGGGGGGTTCTGTCCTTGTTCCGGTTGGAGAGGTGGGGTCTGAGGGCGGAGGTGCGGGATGTGGATGAGATGTGTTGGAGGGCATCCTTAACCACATGGGAAGGGAAATTGCGGTCTCTAAAGAAGGAGGCCATCTGGTGTTCTCTGTGGTGGAACTGGTCCTCCTGGGAGCAGATACGGCGGAGGCGGAGGAATTGGGAATACGGGATTGCATTTTTGCAGGAGGAAGGGTGAGAACAGGTGTAATCCAGGTAGCTGTGGGAGTCGGTGGGTTTGTAAAAAATGTCAATGTCAAGTCGGTTGTCATTAATGGGGATGGAGAGGTCCAGGAAGATGAGGGAGGTGTCAGAGATGATCCAGATGGATTTAAGGTCGGGATGGAATGTGTAAGTGAAATTGATGAATTGCTCAACTTTCATGCGTGAGCATGAGGTGTCGCCAATGCAGTCATCAAGAGGTGGGGAGTGGTGCCGGTGCAATTACGGACGATCGACTGTTCTACTTAGCCAACAAAGAGACAGGCATAGCTGGGGCCCATACGGGTGCCCATGGCTACCCCTATGCTCTGGAGGAAATGGGAGGATTCGAAGGAGAAATTGTTAAACGTGAGGACCAGTTTGGCCAAACGAATGTGATGGTCTGTAGAAGAGTACAGCTGGGGACGTCGGGAGAGGAAGAAACGGAGGGCTTGGAGGCCCTGGTCCTGGCAGATGGAGGTGTAGATGGTTTGGATATCCATGATGAAGGTGAGGCGTTGGGGGTTTTTGAAACGGAAGTCTTGGAGGAGGTGGCGGCCATGGGTGGTGTCTTGAACGAATGTGGGGAGGTCCTGGACTGCGGGGATAGGACAGTGTCGATGTAGGTAGAGAAGAGTTCAGTGGGGCAGGAGCAAGCTGAGTCAATTGGTCTGCCAAGGTGATCAGGCTTCTGGATCATGGGAAGGAGATAGAACCGGGCAGTGCAGAGTTCCCGGACTAAGGTTGGAAGCTGTGGGTGGAGATCTCCTGAGGTGATGAGGTTCTGTCTGGTCTGGGAGGTGATGGTTTGGTGATGGGATGCGGTCATGGTTGAGGGAGCGGTAGGAGTAGGTGTCTTCGAGTTGGCGCCTGGCTTCAGCGTTGTAGAGGTCAGTGCGCCTGACTACCACTGCGCCTCCTTTATCTGTTGGTTTGTTGGTGAGGTCGGGATTGGAGCAGAGTGATTGTAGGGCTGCGCGCTGTGAGGGTGAGAGGTTGGAGTGGAGGAGGGAGTAGATAGTTTGCGGGAGTTAATGTTCCGGCGCGTCGATTTTACTGCTCCTCAGATGCTGTCTGAACCACTGTGCTTTTCCAGCACCAGTAATCCAGAATCACCTCATTAACTACCCACCCCACCACATGGTATCCCTCTCATTCAATACCAGCCCGATTCTCCCACCCTTTATGGCTGGAAGTACACACCATCACCCGGGTGCCCCTGGTTATTCCCTGATCCCTGGCACTGGGGCCATATTTAAAAGGCCAATGAACACACGGAATGTCCTCACTGCCTAATGCGAAGGGAATTCAGCCAGGTCCAACTGTTCCAGGATGAAATCTCATTGACAATAGACAATAGAAAATAGGTGCAGGAGTAGGCCATTAAGCCCTTCGAGCCTGCACCGCCATTCAATATGATCATGGCTGATCATTCCTAATCAGTATCCTCTTCCTGCCTTATCTCCATCACCCTTGATTCCACTATCTTTGAGAGCTTTATCCAACTCTTTCTTAAATGAATCCAGAGACTGGGTCTCCACTGCCCTCTGGAGCAGAGCATTCCACACAGCCACCACTCGCTTGGTGAAGAAGTTTCTCCTCATCTCTGTCCTAAATAGTCTACCCCGTATCTTTAAGCTGTGTCCTCTGGTTCGGCACTCACCCATCAGCGGAAACATGTTTCCTGCTGCCAGAGTGTCCAATCATTTCATAATCTTATATGTCTCAATCAGATCCCCTCTCAGTCTTCTCAACTCAAGGGTATACAAGCCCAGTCGCTTCAGTCTTTCAGTGTAAGGTAATCCCGCCATTCCAGGAATTGACCTCGTGAACCTACGCTGCACTCCCTCAATAGCCAGAATGTCTTTCTTCAAATTTGGAGACCAGAACTGCACACAGTACTCTAGGTGTGGTCTCACCAGGGCCCTGTACAGCTGCAGAAGCACCTCTTTGCTTCTATACTCAATCCCTCTTGTTATGAAGGCCAGCATGCTATGAGCCTTCTTCACGACCTGCTGTACCTGCATGCTTGCCTTCATTGACTGGTGTACAAGAACACCCAGATCTCTCTGTACTGCCCCTTTACCTAAACTGATTCCACTGAGGTAGTATTCTGCTTTCCTGTTCTTGCCACCAAAGTGGATAACCATACATTTATCCACATTAAACTGCATCTGCCCACTCACCTAACTTGTCTAGGTCACCCTGTAATCTCCTAACATCCTCATCACATTTCACCCTGCCACCCAGCTTAGCATAATTAGCAAATTTGCTAATGTTATTGCTGATACCATCTTCTATATCACTAACATATGTCGTAAAAAGCTGTGGTCCCAGCACGGATCCCTGCGGTACCCCACTGGTCATGGCCTGCCATTCCAAAATGGTGCCATTTATCACTACCCTTTGTTTCCTATCAGCCAACCAATTTTCAATCCAATCCATTACTTTGCCCCTAATTCCATGCGCCTAATTGCTAGCAGCTTGTGTGAGTAGAATATTTTCAGAAGCAGAATAACATTTTGGACCATCTCTCAATTTTTCCTTTGTCATTACATATTACACTAATACTTGGACAAAGTTCTTTCAAGTTAAAATTGCAGAGATTTTGTTAATCGGTTTGTGTGTGTGTGTGTTGTGTGTGTGTGTGTGTGTGTGTGTGTGTGTGTGTGTGTGTGTGTGTGTGTATGTGTGTAAGTGTGTGTGTAAGTGTGTGTGTCTCAGTGTTTTAAACAGGGAAATATCGTTTACATATTTGCAAAACCTAAACACTTTGCCATTCATCTTTCCATCATAGTTTGAGTAACATTGCTCTGAATCATAAATGTAATGTTTTAACAGATGAAAGAAACTAGCCTGATTTGTTCCTAAAACTGACCCTGCCAAAGTCTGAGACCGATATCATCGGTCTTATCACCAACATTTAACATTTGTTCTGAGCAGTGAGGAGTGGGACTAGAAAAGGAAACAGTGACCCAAAAGCCGGGGAACTATAAACCGGTGAGTCTGATGTCAGTGGTGGATAAGTTGTTGGAGGGGATTCTGAGGGATAGGATTTACATACGTTTGGGAAGGCAAGGGCTGCATGCAAAATCATGTCTCATTAACTTGATTGAGTTTTATGAAGAGATAACAAAGACGATCGATGAAGGCAGCTTGATAGACATTGTCTATATGGACCTTAGCAAGGTGTTCATAACATTCTGATTGGTAGGTTACAGGGAATATAGAGGAAGCTAGGTAATTAGTTTCACAACTGGATTGAAGATAGACGGTTAGGAGGCTTGTGGCCTGCAGTGTGCTGCAAGAATCAGTACTGAATTCACTGCATTTCATCATTAATATCAAGGATTTCGGTGTGAACATCGGAGGCATAAGTTTCCAGATTACATCAGAACGGTGGTGTAGTGGACTATCTCAGAGTACAATGAGACCACAAAGGGATAAGGAGTGAGAGATGAAGTTTGATTTAGATAAATACTAGGTTTTGCATTTTGGAAAGGCAAGTCAGGGCAGGAATTATACACTTAATTTTAAGGTCCTGGGGAGTGTTGTCGAACAAAGGGACCTGTGGCTGCAGGTGCATAGTTCCTTGAAATTGGAGTCGCAGGTAGACAGACTGGGACAGAACACATTTGGCACATTTACCTTAATCAGTCAGAGCATTGAGTATCGGAGTTGTGGTGACATGTTTCATCTATACAGGAAGTTGGTGAGGCCACATTAAGAATATTGCGTAGAATTCGGTTTTCTCCAGAAAACATTTACAATGATGTACCAGGACTGCACAGTTTCAGCTTTTGGGAAAGGCTGATTAGGTTGAGGTGTTTTCCCCTGGAGTCTGAGGCTGTGGGGTGATATTATAGAGGTCTATAAAATCATCAGTGGCATGGATATTCTGAATAGTCACTATTTATTTCCCAGGATAGGGGAGTCTAGAACAAGAGGGCATAGGCTGAAGGCAGAAGGGCAATAATTTAGGAGGCACCTTAGGGTAAATGTTTTACACAGAGAGTGGTGTGTGTACGGAATTTGATGTCAGAGGAAGTGGTAAAGGCGGTTACAATCGCACATTTAAAATGTGTCTGATACAGGAGGGATATTGACCAAATACTAGCAAATTGGACTTGATCAGATTTGGTTATCTGGTCCGAGTGGACAGATTGGGCTAACGGGTCCGCTTCCATTCTGCATGACTCTCCAATTCTCTAAGAGGGATGAGGAGAAATTCTGAAACGACCTTTGGAGAGGGAATTCTCTTCACCGGAAGTTTAGTGTGCCCATATGTTCACATTGATGCAAACCTTAGGTAGTAAAATATATGACAGAAAAGTGAGTCACGGATAATGGGATACAGACAGGAAAGTGAGAATGAGACCACCACCTGATCAGCCACCATCTTAGTGCCTGATAGAGAAGACTCAGGATCTAATCACCCACTCCTGCTCCTTAGTCCCAGGTTTCTGTGTTCCAGTCAGCCCCTCAAACCCGATAGATAGGAGCAGTTAGAGGCTACTTGCCCCTAGAAACTGGTGCACAGAAAGAGAGGAAACCATTCAATACCTCAAGACTGTGCCACGTGGTTTGGAAAATGTGACTTGAAAACCCAAGCTGGGTATGAAAGAGGCCCCTCATCTCTCTTTACAGACCTTCCCCTCTGCAACCTGTGCTTCAGTTGTTTGTCATGTTATAGACCCAGGTTCAAAGTGAATACAGTCCACAGACCTCACCCAGTGATTGCTCACAGGATCCTCTGGTCTCCCTGACTGCAATATTCAATAACAGAACTTCCAGGAAAATAACACCCACTAACTTTCCAATAACAGCATGGGAGAACATCAGAAACAGGGCTAGTTCGTTCATCACTAGCACACCCCCAAGCCTGACCTGCACTTCACTAAGATCATGGCTGACCTGCTCTTGTTCTCAGATTCTCTTTAATGCCTGATTCTTCACATTCCTCATCTCTCCAACAGGTCAATATCCATCTACCTCCTCCTCCTCAAGTAATTAGTCTTCTAGTTTCCCAAACACTCTGGAACAGAGATTTCCTGACATTCAATACAATCTGTTTGAAGAAAACACTTGCTGCTACTATATCATGGCCTGCTGATATGATCGAAAGACGTGAACACAAGGGTTCAGGTAAACGTGACTGGCCCTGATATCAAGGCAGTGGTTGACTAAGATTGACATCAAAGTTCTTAACAAAACTGGACTTAGTGGGAGTCAAAGTAAACTCCCCACTGGTTGGAGTCAATCATAGCACAAAGGAAAATGTTTGTTGTTCGTGGCTGTCAATCATCTTAGTCCTGGGTCATCTCCGTGGGAGATCCGCAGGGTAGCTTCCTCTTCACAAACATCTTCAGCTTCTTCACCAATGTCTCCCCGCCCCCAACCCCATCCTCCCCACCATAAGATCAGAAATAGCAATGGTCATTGAAGATTCCACAATAATTTGTTTCCCATCCCTCAGCTCCTAAACAAGTCTGTGTCCATGTGCAGCAAGACCCAGACACGATTCGGTCTTGTGCTGTTAAAGTGTCAGTTACATTCATGTAGCAGACCTGCTAGACTGTGCACATTGTCACAGTAAAATTCATGAGTCAAATCTTATCTGCACTTTTTCCTTTAAATCTGCGATAACACATCTGTTATCACATCTTTACGGCTCACGCCATGTATATTTTGTAAGTGCAGCACGGTGGTTAGCACTGATGCCTCACAGCGCCAGAGACCCGGGTTCAATTCCCGCCTCAAGCAATTGTCTGTGTGGAGTTTGCATGTTCTCCCCGTGTCTGCGTGGGTTTCCTCCGGGTACTCCGGTTTCCTCCCATAAGCCAAAAATGTGCAGGTTGGGTGAATTGGCCATGCTAAATTGCCCATAGTGTTGGGTGAAGGGGTAATTGTAGGGGCATGGGTCTGGATGCATTGCTCTTTGGAGGGTCAGTGTGGACTTGTAGGGCCGAAGGGCCTGTTTCCACACTGTAAGTAATCTAAAAAACATAAGACTTCAATGAAATATTCTCACATTTTAGTCTTTACATCTTCAAAAGAATACAAGAGGATTGTGGTACATTCGTCTCCGACAGCCTGTTTGTTACATAAACAACAAAATGTTGTCAGGCCAGTACCAAACTCAATAATCCTTTTTAAATAGTGGAGCATTTTCTTTCCGGTATGTGTTAAATTTTTTTTACTGGTAGCCAATTGGCCATTCTATTCCATTCTCATGTTCCTGCATCAATACATCTCCAACCACTATATCGCTAGCAACAATCACAACTTTGAAGGCTTTCAAAATATTTGGTGTAGCTAAAACTGGTGCGGTGGTCAATGTCGCTTTTTGCATTCTCAAATGCCTGCTGGAATTGTTCTATACACCAACGTTTCGTGTTCTTCTTCAGTAAATCCATCAGCAGTTCGACGACGCTGCTGAAGTTTGGAACAAACTTCCAATGGAATCCACTAAGACACAAAAATCGAAGCTCCACTTTCTTCGAGGATGGTTGTGGAAATTCCTAAAAGTCCTTTGTCTTTGTGTTCCATCGGGTCAATCTTCCATCTCCAATGTAATGTCCCAAGATCGTCATCTCTGCTTTCGCAAATTCTGTTTTCTTTACGTTTACTGCCAGTTTTCCTTCTTGTAATCGTTCCACTAGCTCTGCCAACTGTAACATGTGATCTTTCTGTGACTTGCTAAAGATCACTGCATCTAACAGATAAACTGCACAATTTGTTAATCTGGCCACCACTCTGTTCATGAGTCTTTGGAATGTGGCTGGTGCATTATTCATTCCAATGAGAACCACTTTGAATTGATTAAGGTTACAAACGCAGAAACTTATTTCACTTCCTCTGATCAAGTTAAATGCCAATAACCATGCAGTAAGTCCAACTTTGTGATGTGTGTGGCATGTCAAACTTTACATATGCAGTATTTGAATCTTGGTATTGGATAGGAGTCTCATCTTGTTTCAGCGTTGACCTTCTGATCGTCCACACAAAATCGCTGAGCCCCATCAGGTTTTGGAACTAACAGAATCAGCATTCTCCACTCAGTCTGACTCGGTTCAATGATATCTTCATTGAGCATCGCATCCACTTCCCTCTGGACCTCAGTGGCCTTGTGAGGATTAAGCCTGCAGGGGTGTTGTTTATCAGAACAGCATTCTCTACTTCCAATCCATACACAAAAGTGTAAGTCCTTCCATCTTGGTTCTGCAAATGTCCTCATACTGCTGCAATGAACAATCAATTTGCTTCATTGCTTTTGCAACAGATAGCTCGCTATCCTACCCCACTCCTCAAGGACTTCCTTGTGATTTAAAGGATTTTGCGTCACATCAAACCTCATGACATCTGTCTGATTCCTCACTCCGTGGGGCAGTAACTAACACCTGTTTCCCCAGTTCCTTATCTCTATATTAGTAAGATTACAATGTATACACATGGCATACCTGCTACCATTATTTTATATCCAGCATCTTTACCACATCGTTTACCGGACTCTACTTTTTCTCCATTTGGAAAGGGACATTAAACGTGGCTTTGAAGGGATTTCCTACCAGTGGTGGCATCCCCACGGAAAAAAAAATCAAATTTCATAGTTGTGACCTGCCACTTGCTTCATTGTATGCTTTGCCCTCTTCAGGTGCTGTTTAGCTAACTCACATACTCTATTTAATCTCTCCCTCACCTCAGATACATGATCCTAGTGTGAGATCTCCGACTTCAGTCCTATTAATTTATCTTTAATTAATTTCAAAATACCTCTCACTTCTTGTCCGAATATTAATTTAAAGGGAGTAAACTGAGTAGATTCGGTCAGGGCATCTCGAATGGCAAACAATTTAATGGAAACCTTTATTCCAATCATTCGGGTAATCCTCACAGTATGCTGTTAACATGATTTTCAGCATCTAATGCCAACTTTCCACGGCTCGCTGCAATTCAGGATGGGACGCACTTGAATTGAAGTGCTGTCTGCCTAAGCTATCCATGATTTACTTAAACAGCCGAATGGCAAAATGACTCCCTTGGACTGACGGAAAATCTCTGGGTAGCCTGTACTGAGTAAAGAAAGCTACCAACTCCTCCACCTCCCTTTTTTCCTTAACACTCTGTAATGGAATTGCCTCTGGTCGTCTGACAGACACATCCATTATGGTCAGCAAATATTGGTTTCCACTTTTATTTTAGAATGGGGGCCTACACAACTAGTCATAACCCTCGTGAAAGGTCTGTCGAATGCAAGAAATGGCAAAAAAAAAGGCCCTGGTTTTAGTCCTGCCTGTGGCTTACCTACCATTCGGCACGTATAACATATACAGAAAAACCGTAACCACGTCCTTGTGCATTCCAGGCCAGTAGAAATGCTTTTGTACCTGAGTCTGAGTCATCCAGGTGACCTCCTGCAGGTATAACTAGACGACCTCCTGCAGGTAGTTCATGTGATACCCATAACATTTACTGTCTGTATGCGACCACCAAAACAATTTGGTTAACTTTGGCCTGTTTCTCGTCTGCACTAACCTGCCGTGGTCTCCATTTTCATTTAGGATTCTATCTTTAAGTTGCTAACGCTCAACAATGTATTCTGATTCTTTTTCTGAGTATGCATCAATTAATGTAAATTTCGGTTGTAAGGCCATTAGCCTTTCTGGACTAAACACCTCTGCCTGACCTGCTCAGGTTTTTCCTGCACCATTACATGAAACAACGGGCCAGCTAATTAAACTTCCACTCCTTTGTCTTTCTCTTCACTTTTTGCTTCTTGCTGCAATCTATGACAGTGAGATCTTGTTATTATACAGTCTGGAAAATTTCCTGGTTATTTGTCTTTTAACTCCTCAATTCCCTGGTCTTCCTTTGATTTCTCCACCACAAGAAGTGTCCCTCCCACCTTGGATCCTGCTAAATTGTTCTCAAGAATAAAACGGTATTTCTGAAACTGACGGTCTGTCACTCACTCCCACTGTTACGTCTCCAATCTTGATTTGGATCTCCAACCTGATCTTACACAGGGGAGCACGCCATTAATGTTCCCTTTCCACAAATGATCACTCTCTCAGGTAACATGTCAGAAAGAGTGAAAATGCTTTCATCACTTACTTTTACAGGCTGGGAGAATGTGAGGTTGACAGACGCTTGAAAGGTGTGGCGCTGGAAACACACAGCAGGTCAGGCAGCAGCCGAGGAGCAGGAGAATCCAAGTTTCAGGCATAACCCCTTCATAAGGAAGCAGGGGATGGGAGGAAAGGGTTCTGAGAGATACGTAGGTGGGTGGGGGTGGACTTTGCGGAAGGTAGCTTGGAAGGGGTTAGGTAGCTGCAGGTGGGAAGTGATGGTGATATGTCAGAGGGCAGACTGAAGCGGATCGGTGCTAGGACAGCTGGACCCTCCAACCACATGGCAACAACGTCGACTTCACCAGTTTCCAATTCCCCCCTCTCCCAAACTCATCCCAGATCCAACCCTTCAACTCAGTATCGCCTTCTTCAACTCTCCTGGCTGTCAACCTCCCCTCCCACATGTCCACTGCACCCTCCTCTCCGACTGATCACGATCACTCACAATTTCAATTTCCTATTGCCTTCCAACTGTCCTGCCCCCAGCCTCATCTCAATCCCCCTATTTATATTTTACCCCCCTTCTCCTCCCCTCCCTGCCACTTTCCAGATGAAGGGTTTGTGCCTGATATGTCGATGTTCAGATGCTGCCAGACCTATTGTGCTTTTCCAGCGCCATATTTTTTGAATATTAGAGACTGGGCAGATCCCGTTTCTCCCAAAATTATACCTGGTTGTCCTTCTCCTCTGTTCTTTCTGAGTAAACTTGCCCGACAGAGGTGAAATCGTTATAGAGATCAGATACTAACTTCATACCCAGCCACTGCCTAGGCTGTGTAATCTCCTGCAGCTCCTCAACTTTTCTCGGGGTTTCCTTTAATACTTCCACTAATGCCATGGACTAGCCTCTTTTACCACATCTTTTCCCACAGTGCCTTTCTTCCACGACTAGCATTGTGACTTTTTGTTATGGCAGTGAAGACACCTTTTCCCAATGCCCTTCTTAAACCACCGGCAGTGTAATTCTATTTATTCCACTGTGGTACTGTGAAAACACCTGAGGCCTTCACCTCCTTCCAACTCTCTTGGGCTTCTTTATTAACCCAAAGTAAACTATTCCAAGTGTGCTCACAATCTTTGTTTTGTCGAGTAGGATCGCCCCTTCTCCCAATTTCTATCCCTCACAGGAGGGAGATCCAATCAGAAGCTAATTTGCAGCTCATGCACCAACGCATATTGACCTTCCATCTCTGCCACTCTTCTCAATTCTTGCACTTCCTGTTCATCTGCATGAACTCTGATCATCTCTGGAAGTGAGTGTTTAAATTTCTCCAGCAGAATGATCTGTCTCAGAGCCTTATATGTCTTGTCTATTTTTAATGTCCATGCTCATCTATCAAACTTACTATGTTGAACTCTTTCAAACTCAATATAAGTCTGACCTGGTTGCATCATTATGTTTCTGAATCGCTCTCTATATACTGCTGGTGCGAATTCATAAGCATTCAAAATAGCCTGTTGGGCATCTGCATAACCTCTTGACCCCTCATCTGACAGGACTGCACATACCTCACTCGCTCTGCCTACCAGCTTAGTCTGAACTAGCATTACCCACATGTTCTCTGACCACTCCAACTGTCTATCCAATTTTTCAAATGAAATAAAAAAGGCAGCCATATATTTCTTATCAAAATATGGCAATGTTTTAACATATTTATATATATCCCTACCTTTTATTTGAATCTCTATCCTATTAACTTGACTTTGCTGATTAATTCACAACTTCTCAAGTTCAAATTCTCTCTCTCTCTCTCTCTTTTCCTCTCTCTCTTTCTCTCTCTCTTCCATCTCTCTTCCCCTTTCTTCTCTCTTTCTTTTAGTCTCACTTCTTAATCTTCTAACTCCAGTTACTGCATTTGCAATCTATCTTTTTTTCTAAATCTACAGCACTCACTGTCAGTTTCTCCGATACACTGAAGTGCTCGATCAACACCATTGCAATTTCAGCTTCCCTTTTGTCCCTGGTTAAACCCAATTCTAACCTATTTGCCAATTCTAAATGTACACACTTCCTTTGTCTTTATAAACTTTCTTGGCAAATTGGGACTCATTTTCAAACCCCAAAACCTCTTTAGTAGTGTTAAGACGCATTTCTCTCATTTTACGTTTCATCATCCACAAGTAACTAAAATGAAACAAATTTTCTGACCTACGTTTTACTTAAAGATCTCGGACAATAATTGCTAAGTGTTGTAATCTGCTAGGACCTTTCATACCCTTAATGCGTTCACATCTGTCCAAATCCTAAATGATAAGCCCCCAAACTGATATGACACCGATGTCGAGCTCCTCTGTTTATAAAAACCAAACACCAAAGAAAGCTTACCTCGCCTCATAATCTGTTAAAACATGAGTGACAGAGAACTCCCAAATTCCACCATTCAAAGAAAAATAACAATATACTTTATGAACCCGAATAGCGAACACGAAACAACAAATATTCACACAAGTACAGAACCCGCTTTTCTTAACTGCTTACTATCTGACTGCAACTCTGAAAAACTCTGATAATATTAACCCACTTATTAACCGTTACATTAACTTAGTGTGAACACGGCACAGTCTCTGTCTTCTCCGCTGTCTTCAGTCTTTCAGCTGCAGATCTTCCTGGATCATCTTCTTTCTGTTTTTTGTACTGTAAATAAAGCGTATTGGATAGAACATTTTTTTTTCTAATTTGAGGCCAAGATGTTAGCTGTACAGTTAGCTTTCCCATTAAGTTTCAAAATACCAGGTTTATATACTCCCCATAACACATTCAATTCTCATTGTTTGATTGGTTTCCCGGCGTTGAAACAATAAAGTTCAGTTTCCAGTGGTTTCTGGTATCCTGGGCATAATTCAAAATAATTGGTTACATTCGAAAGTAATTTTTGGCATCGCAAGTTAGAGTACCAGCGATCTCTCATAATGGATGTGATAGATTAGGCGGCATTCTTCTTTCTGGCCAAGTCTGTTAGATATCTACCCGGTTTATCACCATCCTCAAATAATCTCTGTTTCATAAAGGAGATTTCCCTCATTGCTGTCTGGTTGAGCCCAGCGTTCAAAGTAGCCCTGAGGTTGCAGATAGTCTGGCAAGGAATGCTGTTTCAGGAGCATTCAGGCAAGCCTGGAGCATACGCTGGTGTTCTGCCTCCTGCCACTTATGGGTCAATGAGTAAGAAATAATTAAATCCCTCTCATTGGCCTTGGCAGTCTCCGAGAGCACTGATGGATTACTGGCTGTACCCAAATAAATGTCCCCAAAAAAATTTAAATTCCCGCGAAAATTACTCAATAAACCTGCTATCCTTCAAGAATAAAGGAGCCATGTGCCAGGGCTGTGTGCTTTTCTCATCGCCACCGACCTTATCCTCCATGTACACTGCTGCATGATCAGAAATGGCTATATTCCCCATTCTGCAGGACAGCACCGAATTCAAAAAGGTCAATAGGGCAAAACAAAATGCCAATCCTCGTACAGCACTCAGGGTGGAGACAACTCCACACACCCACCAACCCCAACTCCCTGTTCAGGTCCACCAACTGCCTGGATTGTGGGGACATGCCTGAAAGACCCCGGGGCATCCATGGGTCTGAGTTCCTCTACTTTAGTTAAAGTCTCCCCGGTTACTGTATGACGATCCCCAAGGGCCATCAACCTTCAGAGTGCATCTTTAAAAAAATGAGGGAATGTGCCTGGTGCAGGATACATTCAAATTCCCATACATACCTCCATGTATTAAAGCTTTAAGTATCATAACCGTCCATATTCATCCTTAATTTTGTCTCACAGTTGAAATGGAAGATTTTCCTTGAAGAGTTAGTAACCCCTCTGCTTTTCGAATTAAAGGATGAGAAAAAAACACATTTCTGAACACTCAGACAGAGCGGTGAGGAGAGAAGGCAGGGTTAAGCGAGGGCTACCGGGAAGGTAAGGGCTTACTTTATATTTGGACAGTGGCTAAACCCAAGATACTGCACATGTCGCATCACCCTCCCGCCCCCTCCTCTAATCGGGAGAAGAAGACTTGGTAAGGTTAAGCTTTTATTTTTTCTTTGTATTTCTTTTTCATATATTTAAGTGCATTGTTTGGGTTTAGTTAGTTCATATAAAGCTAAGCTGTCAATGGCAGGGGACCTCAGACCCGTGGCATGTGCCTCTTGCTTGATGTGGGAGCTGAGGAACGTGTATGACATTCCTGACTCTTTCACTTGCAAGACGGGTGTCCAGCTGCAGCTATTGTTTGACCGCATGATGGCTCTGAAGTTGCGGATGAACTCATTGTGGAGCATCCGTGATGCTGACGAGATCGTGGATAGCACGATTAGTGAACTAGTCACACCGCAGGTTAGGATTGCTGAGGGAGGGTGACCAAAAAGGGTAGTGAGGCAGTGCAGTCATCTCCCTCCAAAAACAGGTATACCATTTTGGATACTGTTGGGAGAGATGGCTCACCAGGGAAGGGAAGCAGTTGCAAGATCATGGCACTGTGTCAGGCACTGCTGTTCAGAAGGGCGGGAAAAAGACTCTTTGAGCCATAGTCATAGTAGATCGTATTGTGAGGGGAGTAGATAGGTGGTTCTGTGGCCGAAAACGGGACTCCTGGATGGTATGTTGCCTCCCAGGTGCACGGGTCAGGGATGTCACCGATTGGCTGTAGGGCATTCTAAAAGGGGAGGGTGAACAGCCAGTTGTATTGGTGCATATATACAGCAACGATATAAGTAGGAAATGAGATGAGGTCCTGAAAGAAGAATTTAGGGAGCTCGGAGAGAAGTTAAAAAGGGAGTACCTCAAAGGCAGTTATCTCGGGATTACTACCAATGCCACGTGCTAGCCAGCGTGGAAATTAAAAAAAAAACAGGCAGGGTGAACACGTGGCTTGAGAAATGGTGTAGGAGGGAGGGGTTCAGATTTGATGGACATTAGAACCGGTTCTGGGGAAGGTGGGACTATTACAAACGGGACAGTCTACATCTGAACCAGACTGGAACCTATGTCCTTGGGGAAGTATTTGCTCCTACTGTTGGGGAGTTTTTAAACTAATGTGGCAGGAAGCTGGGGACCAGAAGAGAACGCAAGTAGGCAGTGAGGTTGAGACTGGAGACTGCAAGACTTATGCAGATGGCATTAATAAAGGGAAGAGTAGGCAGAGAGCAGATGAGTGCAAAAACCTGTTGGCACAAAATGCACCTACTTTCATCCAAAGCGTATAGTGTGTAAGGCAGATGAACTTAGGGCTTGGATTGGTGCCTGGGCGTATCATGTTATTGCAATCACAGAGGCTTGGTTTAAGGAAGGGCATGATGATTGGCAATTAAATATTCAGGATATAGACACTTCAGACACGACAGGGAGGATGCAAAAGTGGTGGTGGGGTGGGGGGGTGGATTTGCATAGTTGGTCATATCACGGCTGTGCTAAAGGAGCACACTATGGAGGTCCTGGGTAGTGAGGCATTATGGGTGGAGCTGAGAAATAAGAAGGGTGCAGTTACACTGTTGGAGCTGTATTACAGGCCTCCCAACAGTGGGCGTGAGGTAGAAGAACAAACAGGTAAACAGATTATGGAAAGATGAAGAGGCAAGACGGTAGTGGTGATGGGAGACTTTAATTTTCCCAACATTGACTGGGATAAACTTAGCGTCATTGGTCTGGATGGGGTAGAATTTGGAAGAAGTGTCCAGAAGAGCTTTCCAGAGCAGTATGTCAATATTTCAATGAGGCAAGGAGCCATATTGGACCTACTAATGGGGAATGAGCCAGGGCAGGTGGTAGGTGGGGGATTTCTTTGGGAACAGTGACCACAATACTGTAAGTTTTAGAACACTCGTAGATAAAGTAAAGATTGGTCCTAAAGGAAGAGTACTAAACTGGGCCAAGGCCAATTATATCAAAATTAGGCAGGAACTCGGAAATGTGGATTTGACACAGCTATTTGAAGGGAAGTCCATATTTGAGATGTGGGAGGCCTTCAAAGAAAGGTTAAAGATAGTGCAGGATAGGCATGTCTCGTTGAAGTCAAAGGATAGGAAGGGCATGATTCGTGAACCGTGGATGACAGGCGAAATTGAACGACTAGCTAAGACGAAAAGGGAAGCACACATAAGGTCTCGGCAGCTGAGAACAGAATGGGCCCTGGAGAAATATCAGAAGATAGGACAAGTCTTAAACAAGGAATCAAGCGAGCGAAAAGGGATCATCAAGTAGCTTTAGCGAGCAGAATTAAGGAGAATACCAAAGCATTTTATTTTTATAGAAGAAGCAAGCGGTTAACTAGTGGAAGGATTGGTCCATTAAGGATAATAAAAAAAAGGCTGTGGGCCGAACCTGAGAGAATGGGTGAGATTCTGAATGATTACTTGGCATCAGTGTTCACTGAGTAGATGAACATGATGAATGTTGAGATTAGAGATAGAGGTTTGATTAGTCTGAATCACATTGACATAAGTAGGGAAGATGTGTTGGGTCGGCTACAGGTCACTAAGGTGGACAAAACGCCAGGACTGGATCGGATCTATCCAAGATTGCTGAGGGAGGCTAGTGATGAAATAGCTGGGGCCCTGATAGATACCTTTGTGGCATCCTTAAATACAGGTGAGGTGCCGGACGAGTGGAGGGTTGCTCATGTTGTCCCCTTGCACAAGAAGGGTAGCAGGGATATTCCAGATAACCACAGACCAGTGAGCCTGACGTCGGTGTTGGGAAAGTTGCTGGAGAGGGTACTGAGGGATAGGATCTGTTTATATTTAGATAAGAATGGGATTATCACTGATAGGCAACATCGTTTTGTGCAGGGGAGATCGTACCTTACCAACTTAATAGAGGTCTTTGAGGAAGTGACCAAGTTGATAGATGAAGGAAGGGCTGTTGATGTCATATACATGGATTTTAGTAAGGTATTTGATAAGGTTCCCCATGGTAGAGAATGGAGAAAGTGAAGTCATATGGTGTGCAGAGTTTTCTAGCGAGGTGGATAAAGAACGTGTTGAGCAACAGGAAACAGAGAGTAGTAGTTGAAGGGAGTTTCTCGAAATGCAGAAAGATGACCAGTGGTATTTCACAGGGGTCAGTGTTGGGGCCACTGTTATTTGTATTGTTCATAAATGATCTGGAAGAGGGCACTGTTTGGTATGATCAGCAAGTTTGCAGATGACACGAAGATTGGTGGATTGGCAGAAAGCATAAGGGACTGTCAGACAATTCAGCAGGATATAGATAGACTGGAGAGTTGGGCAGAAAAGTGGCAGATGGATTTCAATCCAGACAAATGTCTGGTGATGCATTTAGGCAAGACTAACTCTAGAGCGAATTATACAATGAATGGCAGAGCCTTGGGAAAAGTTGATGCGCAGAGAAATCTGGGAGTGCACGTCCATTGTACCCTGACAGTTGCTTCATAGGTGGGTAGAGTGGTCAAGAATGCATACAGAATGCTTGCCATCATTGGAGTATAAGAGCTGGAACGTCATGCTCACATTGTACAATACATTGGTTTGGCCACATTTAGAATACTGTGTACAGTTCTGGTCGCCACATTACCAAAAGGATGTGGACACTTTGGAGCGTTTACGAGGATGTTGTCTGGAAAGTATGGAATGTGATAACTATGAAGAAAGGTTGAGTAGGTTGGGTTTACTTTCATTAGAAATAGGGAGATTGAGGGGGGACCTGTTTGAGGTTTATAAAATCATGAAGGACATAGAAAGAGTGGATAATGTCAAGCTTTTTCCCTCTGTGAAGCATTCAATAAAGAGAAGTCACGCTTTCAAGGTGAGAGGTGGAAAGTTTAAGGGGGATACACTTGGCAAGTACTTCACACAGAGAGTGGTGGGCGTTTTGAACGTGTTGCCAGCAGAGGTGGCAGAGGCAGGCACAGCAGATTTATTTAAGATGCATCTGTATAGATGCGTGAGTAATTGGGGAGCAGAGGGAAACAGATGTTAGGAATTCACCGACAGGTTTAGACAGTACATGTGGATCAACTCAGGCTTGTTCTTTGTTCTTCTTTGTACTCCCTGCTGTACCTTGAAGTGCTCCTTACTGGTTAGATGTATTTCCTGCAGCAAGGCGACATTAATCCTCTTTTGTTTTCAGACTTGAAAGCATCTTTTTACTCTTAATTGCTGAATGACTCGCCTTAACATTCCAGATGCTGAACGGTTAGCCATATCCGTCTGAAATAGTGCATAACATCCTGGGAGGATGAACCCCACTCATAGCATGCCGAGGGAAAACAGCAAACAGTTTGCATAGGTTTACAAATGCAACTTCCAAATCTACCAGATCAAAACTCCTAACATCTACGTCTACAACAGCCTGACAGCATCTTATAACAAGAAAATTAAAAGTGTGCACTCAACCTGCCCTATCCATGCTTTAATCCTCGGTACTCCTGGTTAAAAATACAACAAAACAAAGCACCCCCTGCTTCTCCCAACCACATCACCAACCCATACTAAGGGAGAGCAATGAAAAGGAAATGATAAAAATAAAATCAAAGGATAACGGGAGGAGAGATAGAAGGGAGAAGAGATCTAAAAATGAAGAAAAGTAGAACACCCACAAATATATATAAAAAGGATGAATAAGTAAACCACAGAGAAAAAAAATGTAAAGATTATTGTCCATATTATTCGAGCCAGCCAGTCTATTATCAGGTTTCCAGGAAGTCATTTGCTTTTAATGGTGAGTCAAAATTAAACACGATGCTCCATGACTGAAATGTATCTTACAGAGTACTGGATAGTTAAGTCGCTCAGCTGCCTTTTTAACTCAACAAAGACCTTCCAATCACAGTCGCAGAAAAGTCTTGGAAAAGCATAATTCGCAATCCTTTGTGTCCCAGATGTTATGGCTCCTTCCAGCACCGTTTGCTTATCTCTGTAACTGTTGGGTTCACACTAGGACCGGGTGGGGGCGCTGGTTCATTATGGGACTGTGCACTGTGACGGGTCGACCCACTCACCCGAACCCGGGCCGACTCCCAGCTGCGAAAACTGCGGGACCATTGCTCCAAGAAGCTGACCAGCTTGTATCCCTCTTCCTGTTCCTGCAGCCGGACCAGGCAGATGTTCTTCCGACAGCCTTGATTTTCGACCTGCTTTTCCAAAGCCCGTACCTGCTGTTCCAGGGCCTGGACCTGACACGCCAAGGATTCCAACACGGTTTCAGAAGCTGCAGTCCGTTGCTCCACCTCTATGATGTGCTGCCTGAGACGCCGGATCTCCTGGTCACGCTACTGCAGCATGACTGAGATAGGTTCAAGCCTGGCCCGGGTCGCCTCCATCGCTGAATTAATCTTCTCTCAGAGTTTCACCAACTCCAAGACCAGGCTGTGCGCCACAGCTGAGTCCCCGCGAGCAATCAGTGGCAATGATTCACCGCTGAGTAGGTTAACATAGAGACCGATGAGTAACACTACCAGAGGTAAAGCGGGGAGGGGGGAGAGACAGTAACTGAACAAGTTCAGTGATGCAGTAAGTTCTCATCTGTGGAGTGAATATCTGGATTCAGAGTCTCAACAGGAACAATAATGGTGGCAAGACATGTCGACTTTATGAAAGAACAGTAACGCAGTCATAAATGGTTTATAGAAAAAATAGCTGGAGAGTGAGACTTACCAGGGACACCAACGAAAGACAGGAGAGGATAATAAAAGTATTGAATAATGCAAAGAGCATAATAGATCCGCTATGATAATGACAACCCATCATAATATGTAGAAAGAATAGAAAAATGAGAGGATAAACTCCTGTCCATTGTTGGAACATTCCAGTCTAATGTTCTCAGATTCAGATCCATTGTTGGAACATTCCAGTCTAATGTTCCCAGATTCTGATCTCTCCTCCCCTTCTCTCTGTAGCTGCTGATCCCTGTTAGTGCTGTCGGTGACGCTCCTGCTCATACTGTGGGATAACAAATTGAACAGAGCCCATTTATCATTAAAGGTGGGAAGTCTTCACAGGAATAATTAGAATCCATGGAGATTGGCATTCGTCACAGTCACCGAACAAACAGACTCAGTTAACCCCTTCATTACATCCCTTTCCATATCAAAATAAAAGTCAGCATTTACTCAGTCTGGATGGAAAGGATGAGAGTTACTGACGGATGGACCATAAAGCTTTCAATCTATTTAATCATTTTCCTCGTATGTGGGAGTATTGCCGGAACACTGCAGGGTTGTATAAGTCCCACCCTGCTGATAAAAGGAGACAGGAATAAAATATCATAGCAACTACAAAAAAAAATAACTGGAAGGGAAATGTCTAGAGGCTTTAACCCAAGGTACAATACTTCTTACCAAATGACTTTGTGATGGCTAATCCTGTGTAAAAGTGCCCAGTTATCAAACCCGTTCATAACTTTGACAAAGCATTGGGATGGCGACTCAGGAATGGAGGAAGCAATTCTCTCCCAATGCGCCTGTTACAGAGGGATAGGAGGAGGCCATTCAGCCACCAGTAGCCTATTCCCACTTGAAGAGGTGGAAAGATGCAAAGGGAACCATTCAAAACATGGAGAAATGTTACTGCAGCTCTAAGAGGTGTTACTGAGAGAGCACCTGGAGTAGACAGTGTTCTTTATGTCTCTGTAACTGAGAATGGAGTGACCTTCATTCGATACAGTTTCCCGGCCTTTCATAATCCACTGATTGCTGTGTCATTTAATGCCTCGGGACTGTTACAGAGGGAAAGGAGGAGGCCATTCAGCCTCTTGCATGCGTTATAGGGGGATAAAACGAGGCCATTCAGCCTCTCTATTCTGTTCATAGGTATAGGAGGAGGCCATTCAACCTGTGCAGTCTGTTACACAGGGATAGGAGCAGGCCATTCAGCCTCTGGAGCCTGTTACAGAAGGACGGGTTTGGATCTGAGACCTGAATACAGGCTGAGATGACCGGTTGTAGTCAGGGGCAACCATTTAACAGATGCTCTTCATAACCTAGGTGACAAATAGATGGCTTCTCGGTGAAAATAACATGACAAAATGGCTTCTAGGCTGCAAACTGACAATTCTGCTAAAGCCGCAGATAATAGCTTTTAAGTTACTAACTGCTTATTCTCAATAAGTGACTAACAACAGTCTGCTTCAGTAGTGTTTAGCAGAAAATGTGCTCTTTAAAGCATAGAAGTAACTCAGCTAGATAAGACAGTTTTCGCCGGCCTTTAGGTGCTGGTGCAATGGCTCTGTTAGTGAGATAAGGGTGACCTGATTGTTGGAATATAAAGATGGTTCCAGGAAATATCATTGGACCAAGGAACTTTCACATAAATCAATATTGTGTATTGATTGGTAATTGTCCGAATGTAATATTTGATCATGTCCTTGGTTTAAGCTTTGTGCACAGTTCCTCCAAGGAACGCAAAAGTGTGTAACCTCTGTGTTTTTGCACTCTCTGGACTCCGCCGTATGAAAAATAAAGAGTAAAATCTTAACAGCCAGACCAATTACAAGCATTTATTGACCGATCGGGGAACCGAGAGACATTGCCAGGGGTCCATATCTTCATCTGGTGTCATGACTCATATTCGGTATGGACGGATTACGGACAATGGTATAAGAGCTTTCAATCCGCCACTATTGAGTGTAGAGAAATTGGCTGTCCAGATGTGAGTATTTTCTCCGTTTGGCTTTCCTCACATTCAAACTGGGTTGACTCGACCCCTCACTCTCTATCGTCCAAGTCCAGCCCGAAAATATACAAATAAGAATACATTGTGAAATGCAAAAAAGGAGTCGGCGACTCCAGGGAGATGTCCAAAAATCGAGCACGCCAGAACAGTATGGACTGGTTCCAGATTTAAGAGCCATCAATGGTATTGTACAGCCTGAGCACGCCCTGTTCCCAAATCCAGCTCATATTATGGCCTTGATACCAATAGACGCTAAATGTTTCACTGTTGTCGACTTGCAACATGCTTTTATTCTCTCTGCCTCTTCATGAAGATTGTCAGCACCCATTTGTCTTTACTTTTACTTTTCCCCACCTGCCAGCTGCCTGTGGAATTCCTCTAATAAGTCCGGGAAGCCTATCTAATTTGTTACAACTGTATGGGATGGGGGTGTACTTATATGAATGAGACTAAGTTTATTCCATGTGCCTTGGTCCAATGTATCAACCGCCACTGCTTCCATGTGGCACCTCGCATCTCATACATATGTCTACTGGGGAATGTTTCCCTGTTATTGTGGATATTCATGCTCTTTGTTGTATTGGAAATGGCACCCACCTTCACTATGAGACCCCTAATAGCACCTCCATCGTCTCAATCGTGGGATGGAAGGAACCGTATGGGACAATCATTGCATCTCTTACTGAAAGACCCAACACTTTTTATTGAACAAATTTCCCCTCAGAGCCCAGAGCGACCATATTTTGTAGCTATGGACAACCCATTCTTTCAGGGTAGCCACAAATGCCTGTTTCTGATTGGGAAGCCCCCTCCATTATCTATCCTAAACC
This sequence comes from Chiloscyllium punctatum, assembly GCF_047496795.1. NCBI lineage: Eukaryota > Metazoa > Chordata > Chondrichthyes > Orectolobiformes > Hemiscylliidae > Chiloscyllium > Chiloscyllium punctatum. The sequence continues at coordinate 9,805,695 of NC_092755.1, forward strand.
CGGATATTATTTTTTCAGCCAAGGCAAAGTGACTAACGTATTTATTCTTAAGGAAGTAGGTAATCCCTGTGCTGTAGTTGTAGAGGCAGTTTTCATAACTACTCTTCCCATTCCAATTACCTGGGAATGGGACCAGGCTTTCCCTACCAAACGTTCAGTATTCTGCGCCCATTGGAGGGGTGGTAAGACTTTGGGTAACAGTACATCCCAGTTTCTGGCTTACACATTTCTCAGTACATTTTCCTGAGGAGGATCTGCAGGAATAATTAGTCATCAAAATTGAAACTATCTTATTTGTGGTCTCACCCGCTTGGACAAGGAGACTGCTTGGATTTAGCATGAGGTAAGGACATGTTCTCATAATCACATCTGTCTTCCCAGAAAAACTGGTATGCTTTTGACTACCTACATGGCAAAGCGTGTCGGGTTTGTTCCATAGTAAAGGGCAAGTGTATGATGGGGATTACTGACCTAATAGAGAACATTACCAAGCCGGTAGATGACATCTGCACCTTCGACAATCAAATGATAGAAACAACTGCACGGCGAGATGATGTGGGCTGCTGTATCCACGAGTGTCCCCTTAGAGCAATATGGTGTGGGATGGTATCGTCCAGAGTCCCCCTGACAGTAACGTGGTGTGGACTGGTGTAGCCCAGAGTATCCCCCCGACAGTGACATGGTGTGAGCTGATGTAGCCCAGAGTGCCCCCCACTGACAGTGATGTGGTATTGGTTGGTGTAACCCCACAGTGTCACTGTGTCACTGACTTAAATGGAGTGTCATTGAGTCATAGAGCGATCGAGTATGGGAATTGGCCCTTCGACCCAAACTGGTCTGTGCTGACCATGCTGCCGACTCAACTAATTCCAATTGCACACATTTGAACCATATCACTCTCAACTCTCCCCATCTATGTATCAATTCATTTTTTACATGTTGCTATTGTACCTGCCTCAACCACTTTTTCTGGCAGCCCATTCCATTTCAAAAATAGTCTCTGCATAATGAAGTTGCCCCTCAGGATCTTCCTAAATCTTTCCCCTCTCACCTTAAAGCTATGGCCTGTAGTTTTCACTACCTCATCTCTGGAAAAATGACTCTTTGCATTCACTCTATCTATGGCATGATATTATGCATCTACATAAAAACACCCCCCCATTCTCCTACATTCTAAGCGATGATACCCGAACCTGGCCCACCCCTTCCCTATAAAGCTGGCCTATTAGTCCTGACAACATCCTTGTCAAACTTCTTTGCACTCTTTTCACGTTAACAGTGTGACCAAAACTGTCCACAATACTCCAAGTGTGGCCTCACCAACGACTTACAGAATGGTAGCATAATGTCCCAACTCGTACATTCAGTGCTTTGAACGATGAAGGCCAGCATGCTGAATGCCTTCTTTACCACCCTGTGTATCCGTGATGCCTCTTCCAGTGAATTATGGACTTGTGGACCATAGTCCCTCTGTTCCACAATACTCCTTAGACCTAACTATTTACTGTATTAGCCCTATCTTTGTTTTACTTTCCAAAGTGTAACACCTCCGACTTATCTGTATGTAATTGCAGTTGCCAATCCTCAGCTCACTTCCCCATCAGATTAAAATCCCTCTTTCATTTCTGATAACGTTCATCGCTATCAACGATACCTCCTAATTTTGTATCATCCATAAATGTAGTAACCTTCGTGGGAGTACTTGGAGTGTGTTGTGCAGTTTTGGGCCCCTTATCTCAGAACAGATGTACTGGCCTTGGAACTTGTTCAGAGGCGTTTCACGAGAATGGTCCCAGGAATGTAAAGTTTAACGTACGAGGAACCTTTCAGGGCTCAAGATCTTTACTCAATGGATTTTAGAAGGCTGAGGGGAGATCTAATTGAAATATACCATTTACTGAATAGTCTGGATAGAATAAATGTTGTTAAGATGTTTCCATTGGTAGGATAGACTAGGACCCGAGGGCACAGCCTTAGAGTAAAAGGAACAGCTTTTAGAACGGAGATAAAGAGAAACCTCTTCAGCCAGAGAGTGGTGAATCCACGGAATTCAATGCCACAGAAGGCTGTGGAGGCCATTTAATGATTATATATATGACTGAGCTGGACAGGTTCTTGATTGTCAAGGGGATCAAGGGTTATGGCGAGAAAGTAGAAGAATGGGGTTAAGAAACTTACCAGTCATGACTGAATAGTGGAGCAGACTCGATGGTCTGAATATTTCAATTTCTGCTCCTATGTCTTATGGTCCTCATCATGCCTTGTATATTCACATTCAGAACATTTATGTAAATGACAAAGGTCTCAGCACCGACACCTGAGGCACACCATTAGCTATAGGCCTTCAGTCTGAGAAACAATCTTCAACCATCACCCTCTGCTTCCTACCATCGAGCCAATTTTGAATCCAATTAGCTAGATCTCTCTGGATCGCATGTCACCTAAACTCACCAACTAACCTGCCGTATGGGACCTTGTCAACCGTTTTACGAAAGTCCATATACAGATCATCCATTGTCCTACTCTTATGTATTCTCGTGGTTGCCTGTTTGAATCAATTTAAAAGGTTTGTCAGACATGATTTCCTGCACAAAATTCCATGCTGACTATTTCTTATCAGACCTTGAATTTCTAAATGTTGGGTCATCCTGTCTCACATAATCCACTCCATCAACTTACCTACCATTGATATTATACTCACTGACCAAGAGCTCCCTGGTTTGTCTTTGCTACCTTTCGTAAACAATGGAACCACTCCATTAGCAAACGAAGAAGCAAAAAAATCTCTACAAGGGCCTCTGCAATTTCTTTCCTAGACCCCCATTACATCCTAGGATGGAAATGTTCATGCCCAGGGCATTTATTCACCTTATTGTGCTTTAAGGTAGCAAATCCCTCCACTCTGCATGTGGTCCAAAACATTCTCACTTATATCCCTTATTTTCTTAGTACGCATGATTTACTCCTCAGTAAACATGAAGGAGAAATATTGATTAAACAATTACCCCAACTTCCTGAAAATTTCACACAAGGAAGAACATGCTGATCATTAAGGGGACCTATTCTCTCCCGAGCAACTCTTCCACTCTTGATATAGTAAGAGAATCTCTTGGGATTATCTTTAACACTTTCAGAGAGATCCATGTCATGCCATTTTTCTGAGCTTCTGATTCCCCTCTTCAGGGTACTTCTACTCTTTGTATAGTCATCTAAGGATTGACTTGAGCCCAATATCTTAAACCCAATGTAGGCCTTCTTTATTTTCCTTACCAGAACCTCAATATCCCTCGCCATCCAGGGATCAGATCCCCCCTCAACCGCCGACTACCTAATGAAAATAATCCGAATTTATTCAAACTCTCTTCATGGCTGGCACCCTCATTACCAGGCAACTTCCCGGTGAAACCTATGCACCCTCTCCAAAGCATCCACATTGTTTTGCTAATGTGACGTCCAAACTGTATGCAGCATTCCAAATGTGGCTGAACTAAAGTCTTATGCAACTGTTTCATGACCTACCAACTCTTATATTCAATACCCGGTCCAATGGAGGATAGCATGCCATATGCCTTCTTGACCACACGACTGATCTGCCTTGCTATCTTCAGGGAGCAATGGACCTAAACACCTCGATGTCTTTCTACATCATTTTTTCCCAAGAATTTTATATTCACTGTATGGCTTGTTCTTTAATTTAAACTTCCAAAATGTATCACCTAGTATTTGTCCAGATTGAACTCCATCTGCCATTTCTCTGCCCATCTCGCAAATCGATCTATATTCTGCTGTATTCTCAGACAGTCCCCTTCACTGTTTGCTACTCCATCAGTCTTAGCGTCACCTGCAAACTTACTAATGAAAAAACTCACATCATTTATGTTTATCACAAAAAACAATGGTCTCAGCACGGGTCGCTGTGGGACATCACTAGTCACAGATCTCAGTTTTGAGAAGCCCCCTTCCATTATTACACTCTGTCTCCCGTTGCCTAATTAGTTATTTATCCATCTAGCTAGAACACGCATGCGACTTCACCTTCTTCATCAGCCTACCATGGGGAAATGTGTCAAACGCCTTACTAAAGTCCATCTATACGGCATCTACATCCCTTCCCTGATCAATCAGCTTTGTCACCTCTTCAAACAATTCTATTAAGTTGTAAGCCATGACCTTCCCTGCACAAAACCATGCTACCTAGCACTGAGAAGTCCTTTTCTTCCAAATGGGTATATACCCTATCCCTCAGCATCTTCTACAGTAGCTTCCTTACGACTGGCATCAGGTTCATTGGTCTGTAATTACCTGGATATTCCTTAAACAAGGAGACGCCATTAGCAATTCTCCATTCCCCAGGGACCTCCCCCGTGTTCACGGATGCTGCAAAAATATCTGTTAAAGCCCCAGCTATTGTCACTCTCGCTTCCCTCAGTAACCTGGGGTAGACCGCATTCAAACCTGGGGACTTGTCCTTCTTAATGCCTTTTGGAAATCACAACACTTCCTCCCTCCTTACGCAGACTTGACCTAGAGTAATCAAAGGTCTATCCTTAACCTCAACATCCACAATGCCCCTCTCCTTGGTGAATACCGATGCAAAGTACTCATTAAGAATCTCATCCATTTTCTCTGCCTCCAAGCATATCTTTCCTGCGTTGTCCTTGAGTGGGTCCACCCTTTCCCTACTTCCCCCTTGCTCGTTATATATGAACAAAAAGCTTTGAGGTTTTCCTTAATCCTGCATGCTAAGGATATCTCATGACCCCTTTTAGCCCTCTTAATTCCTCATTTCAGATTGGTTCCACATTCACAAAAGTCTTCCAAGGCTTCCTCTATCTTCATTCACCTAGACATTATGTACCTAGTCATTCTTCCGCTTAGCTAGTCTCACTTTCTCAGTTGAATTCTATGCTTTCCTAGGTAAAAACAATGACTGCAGATGCTGGAAACCAGATTCTGGATTAGTGGTGCTGGAAGAGCACAGCAGTTCAGGCAGCATCCGAGGAGCAGTAAAATCAACTTTTCGGGCAAAAGCCCTTCATCAGGAATAAAGGCAGAGAGCCTGAAGCGTGGAGAGATAAGTGAGAGGAGGGTGGGGATGGGGAGAAAGTAGCATAGAGTACAATAGGTGAGTGGGGGAGGGGATGAAGATGATAGATCGGGGGCGGGGGGAGGGGGGAGTGGATTGGTGGAAAAGCAAATAGGCAGGTAGGACAAGTCATGTGGACAGTGCTGAGCTGGAAGTTTGGAACTAGGGTGAGGTGAGGAAAGGGGAAATGATGAAACTGTTGAAGTCCACATTGATGCCCTGGGGTTGAAGTGTTCCGAGGCGGAAGATGAGGCGTTCTTCCTCCAGGCGTCTGGTACTGAGGGAGCGGCGGTGAAGGAGGCCCAGGACCTCCATGTCCTCGGCAGAGTGGGAAGGGGAATTGAAATGTTGGGCCACAGGGCAGTGTGGTTGTTTGGTGCGGATGTCCCAGAGATGTTCCCTAAAGCGCTATGGTAGGATGCGTCCAGTCTCCCCAATGTAGAGTAGACTGCATCAGGAGAAACTGATACAATAAATGATATTAGTGGATATGCAGGTAAAACTTTGATGGATGTGGAAGGTTGCTTTAGGGCCTTGGATGGAGGTGAGGGAGGAGGTATGGGCGCTGGTTTTTCAGTTCCTGCTGTGCCAGGGGAAGGTGCCAGGAAGGGACGGTGCGTTATAGGGGGGCGTGGACCTGACCAGGTAGTCATGGAGGGAATGGTCTTTACGGAAGGCCGAAAGGGGTGGGGAGGGAAATATATCCCTGGTGGTGGTATCTATTGCTAACCTTGCTATTTCTATTCATCATTTTCACAGGAACATATCTCTCCTGAACACTAATTAATCTCTCTTCAAATGCCTTCCGCATATCAAATGTGGATTACCCTTGATCCAACTGTTCCCAATCTACGTTCCACAGCTCCTGTCGAATTTTGATATAATTGGCCATCCCCCAGATTAGCACTATTCCTTAAGGACCACTCTCATCTTTGTCCATGACTATTGTAAATCTCACGGAAATCTGATCATTATTCCCAATGTAATCCCCGACTGAAGCTTCAACTGCCTGGGCGGGCTCATCTACCAACACCAGGTCTAGTATGGCCGCTTCCCGAATTCAACTAATTCTATGCTGCTCTAGAAAACCCTCCTGGATGTTCCTTAAAAATTCTGCTCCATCTAGACCTCTAACACTAAGTGAATCTCAGTCAATGTTGGGAAAATTAAAGTCTATCACCACCGTACTGTCGCTCCAACTTCTTTCTGTGATCGATCTGTATATTCGTACCTCAATCTCATGCTCGGTGTTGGGAGGCCTGAAGTACAATCCCAGCATTGTTACCGCACCCTTTCTATTTCTGAGCTCTGCCCATATTGCCTCACTGCTCGAATTTTAAATGGATCACTCCTTCAGCACAGTTGTGATATCTTCTTTGACCAGTAACGCTTCTCCTCCACCCCCTTTACCTTCCTCTCTATCCCGCCTGAAGCATTAAAGTCCTGGGATATTTAATTGCCAATCACGACCTTCCCTCAACCAAGTCTCAGCTATGGCAATAATATTATATTCCCAGGTACTATTCCAAACCCTAAGTTCAACTGCCTTACCTGCTATACTTCTTGCATTAAAACTGCGAGTCCCTCTATGTTCATTCTCCGCTTCCTGCTTCCTCTTACCCTCATGCTGATTTCATTAGTATCCGCTTTCTGTTCACCAAACTCCTCATTTGTTTCCCGATCCCCTGCCACATTAGTTTAAACCTGCATCAACACCGTTAGCAAAAGCACCCCCGAGGACATTGGCTTCAGTCCTACCCAGATGTAGACCGTCCAATTTGTAAAAATCCCACCTCCCCCAGAACTGGTCTCAATGTCCCAAATATCTGAACCCCTCTCTCCTGCACCATCTCTCAAGCCACACATTCTAAGTGATAATTCGATCATTCCTACTCTGACTCGCACTTGACATTGTTAGCAATCCTGAGATTACTACCTCTGAGGACCTACTTTTTAACTTGGTTCCTAACTCCCTAAATTCGTCTTGTAGGACCTCATCCTGACGGCACATTAATGCGGGGAGAGTTCTTTGAGGCATACAATGTATTAGGAATACTATATTAGACTCATGAATGGGCTCTGTAACTCCAAATAATGTTGATGTTGTCCATGCTGATCGTGTTTATGAATGTCCTGCGCATTGTAAACTCTACGCCTTACTCTTTCCAAGTTTATTTTTCACCCTATTATCCGTGTGTCCTTGCTTACTGTAATCTGCCTGTACTGCTCGCAAATAAATCTTTCACTGGCCTTAGGGACATGTGACAATAATCTAATAAGTTAATTATTTCTCACCCGAACTGTGTCTCTTTTACAAATATATGATCGTCGCTAACCCTCACGTTCCAACTTAATTATCCCTCCCTGTCTCATATCACTACAGATTAAATTCTGAGTTCCATTACTGTCTCCTCATGGTGTCATCATCTCATGGATTAGACTGCTCTTACTTGTTTGAGCTGTGCCTGTGCTAATGAGATCATGCCTTACAAAGGAGATCATACCTCTTCACAGTGCCCCAAATACTCCCTCATCAAGGCCCTACAAATACAGGAAGACGGTTTTACTTTACATTACAATGCAGGGCAGTATGCCATATAAGATGCTCAATACTTAATGCCCTTGCAGGTACTATTTGTGGTGACTCATGGTCAAGGACATTCAGGTCCTTTTGTAAAACATCACTTCTCAACCTTGTACCATTTAATCAATGCAAAATGAGATGCATGCTGTTTATTTCGCATATCCAAATCATTCCTATGCTTTGCAAACTGTTGTGGTTCAAACACCGAAACATGTGATATCCCATGAGTAACTGCCTTTAGTCTATAAAAGTGCAAGAAGATCTGTATTGCTTCCACTGACCAATCCTCAATCCATGTGGTATATCCAGCTCCCCTGTCCTCGTACTCTAATTTCCTATGTTCACTTGCTAGCAACAATGTAAAAAAGTATTCTGCAAATTCAAATACATCACTCCCACTGGTTCTCTTTTGTGGATGCATCAACTAACGCAAACTCCACAGGTTTCTCAACGATGATTTCCGGTTTCTAAATCAAAGCTGACTCTGCCAAATCACACCATGATTTCCCAAGTGTCAAGTTATAAAATTTCTCACAGAATGTTCTAATATTTTCCTCAGACGTGACATCAAAGTACCCGTTTACTTTTTTTTGTTTCCCCTCTCTCTCCGGTTTTAAATATTTAGGATTGCAATAGCTACTTTCCAGTCTGCAGGAATCAGAATTCTAGAGTCGAAAGAATTTTGAAGGGTAATCAATACTTCTTTCTTGTCATTACAAAATTTAAAAGACATTTGGATAAGTTAGTGAATAGGAAAGGTTTGGAAGCATATGGGCCAAGTGCGGGCAGGTGGGACTAAGTTAGTTTGGAATTGGAATAGTCAGCATGGACTAGTTGGACTGTTTCGGCCCTGTATGACTTCATAACTTTTTTACTAGCTGTAATGTCACTTCCCTGAAAACTCTGGGATGGAGCTCATTTGGTGCAGTAACTTGCCAACCTTCAATTTAATTAGTTTTTTGAGTAAGTTCTCTTTATGAATTCTAATCAAGCACAGTTTCTTATTTTCACCCATCAGTCTGTCCTACAGTATTTAGGGAAGATTTTCGGTACCTTCTATTGTGGACACAGCACGAAGGTATTATCCTCAGCAGGAGGCAGAGATGGATTCCGTCACTGTGTGAATACATTGGAGCCATGCAATTGGGAGATGATGGACGTGACACCCACTTCTGCTCAGAAAGTTCCAGAATCAAAACAGTTCAATGAAACTGTCACTTCTTGGTCACTGCTTAAAAATGTGTTGCTGGAAAAGCGCAGCAGGTCAGGCAGCATCAAAGGAGCAGGAGAATCGACGTTTCGGGCATAAGCCCTTCTTCAGAAATGAGGAGGGTGTGCCAAGCAGGCTAATATAAAAGGTAGGGAGGAGGATCTTGGGGCAGGGGCGTTGGGAATGCGATAGGTGGAAGGAGGTTGAGGTGAGGGTGATAGGCTGGAGAGTGGGTGGGGACGGAGAGTTCGGGAAGAAGATTGCAGGTCAAGAAGGCGGTGCTGAGTCTGAGGGTTGGGACTGAGAAAAGATGGGATGAGGGGAAATGAGGAAGCTGGAGAAATCTGCATTCATCCCTTGTGGTTGGAGGGTTCCTTGGCGGAAGATGAGTCGCTCTTCCTCCACGCGTTGTGTTGCCATGGTCTGGCGATGGAGGAGGCCAAGGACCTGTATGTCCTTGGCGGAGTGGGAGGGGGAGCTAAAGTGTTCAGCCATGGGCGGTTGGGTTGGTTGGTGCAGGTATTTCAGAGTTGTTCTCTGAAACGATCGGCAAGTAGGTGGCCTGTCTCCCCAATGTATAGGAGGCCACATCGGGTGCAGCGGATGCAGTAAATGGTGTGTGTGGAGTTGCAGGTGAATTTCTGATGGATATTGAAGGAACCCCTGGGACCTTGGACGGAAGTGAGGGGGCAGGTGTGGGCGCAAATTTTGCATTTTTTGCTGTTGCAGGGGATGGTGCCGGGAGTGGAGGTTGGGTTGGTGGGGGGTTGTGGATCTGACAAGCGAGTTGCGGAGGGAATGGTCTTTCCGGATCGCTGATAGAGGTGGGGAGGGAAATATATCCTTGGTGGTGGGATCCGCTTGGATGTGGCGGAAATGACGAAGGATGATCCGATGTATCTGGAGGTTGGTGGGGTGGTAGGTGAGAACTAGTGGGGTTCTGTCCTGGTGGCGATTGGAGGGGCTGGGTTCAAGGGCGGAGGAGCGGGAAGTGTAGGAGATGCGGTGGAGAGCATCGTCAACCACGCCTGAGGGGAAATTGCAGTCTTTGAAGAAGGAGGCCATCTGGGTTGTTCGGTATTGGAATTGGTCCTCCTGGGAGCAGGTGCGGCGAAGACGAAAATATTGGGAATATGGGGTGGCGTTTTTACAGGGGGCAGGGTGGGAAGAGGTGTAATCTTGGTAGCTGTGGGAGTCAGTCGATTTATAGTATACGTCCGTGTTGAGTTGTTCGACGGAGATAGAGATGGAGAGGTCTTGGAAGGGGAGGGAGGAGTCTGAGACGTTCCAGGTACATTTGAGGTCGGGGTGGAAGGTGTTAATAAAGTGGATGAACTTCCTGTTCACTGTCACAATAGTCCTCTCCCTCCTGCGAGGTTACACGTTATGCTGAAACAGGTGACACAAAGCTGTGACCACCTCATTTTAGAATCAAACTGTCTTCACACTTTGCACCTGCCCTAGGTCCAGGTCGAGGTAAGAAAAAGTTTGTGATCAAAATATGTGTAACGAGAAGAATTGCCAGAAGAGAATTACAACTGGAAAGGTGTGGATGATGGTTTATTGAGAAACAGCATTGTTGCAGAAGTGAAGACTGGGGATATTGTGAAGGTGATCGCAGACAGGTTTTGTGGTAGACAGAATATTGAGATATAAATCAGTTCAGGACAAAATGGGGCAATCGTGGTTATGAACAGTTTTATTTCTCCTCGGATATTTGTAAGTGAAGGATATGAAATTCATGGAATTGAAATGGAGTTTGTAATTGAAAGTGAAGACAATAATTTGGATTGTTGCGAAATATACATTACAGAGAAAATGATGACATTCACAACGGGTTAGAGAATTAGTAAATGTGCAGAGATATACTCACCAGGAACACCAACAATAGCGAGGACAGAATAGTAACCTGTCTGAATAATCATCAGTACACAGAGCCATTTGAAATGTTGTTCCTACACTGAAGTCTCCTCCACCACAACAACTTCCAACATAAAAGTTTTGCGGGCGGCACGGTGGCACATTGGCACTGCTGCCTCAAAGCGCCACAGACCCGGGTTCAATTCCCGCCTCAGGCAACAGACTGTGTGGAGTTTGCACATTCTGCGTGGGTTTCCTCCGGGTGTTCCGGTTTCCTCCCACAGTCCAAAGATGTGCAGGTTACGTGAATTGGTCATGCTAAATTGCCCGTAGTGTTCGGTAAGGGGTAGATGTGGACGTAGGGGTATGGGTGGGTTGCGCTTCGGCGGGGCGGTGTGGACTTGTTGGGCCGAAGGGCCTGTTTCCACACTGTAAGTAATCTAATCTAATAAAAATTGTCTCTGGGCATAACTGCCCTGAACATACACAAGAAATACGGATTTCTCTGGATTTTACTCTCACAGGTCTTCCCAGTTAATTGTTTATAATTTAGACAATGCAATTCTATAATCTGTTTGTAAAGTTGCAAACATCTTATTGCATAGTTTGTATGCCTTTTCATTTTTAGATTTTTTTGTAGCCTTAGCGTAAAAGTAAATGTTCTGTTTAAAACTGGCCTGTTTATTGGGATTCAAGGGTCAGACACAGTACATATTTTTCATGGGTTAAGAAACAGAAAGAGATGGAAGTGAGTGGCTGTGGAGACTAATGAGGAGTAAACTGACATCCCCTCAGTCCCCAGACAGAATAAAATAAAATGCAGTGAAATAAACGGAATATATTCGGAAGAAAGAATGGCAAGTGACAATGTAAATAAAACAGAATAATTTGAAATGGAATGGCTGAACAATGATTGATCAGTGTCTGTGCAGATAGATAAGATTGTTCATATGTGTGAAATATAATCAGAATGAACAAGAGACATAGTTAATAAAAACGATGCATGCGATGTTCAAAACTTATGAAACGGTAATATGTAATTTTATTTGCATTTGAGATGTTATGTTCCCCTTCTCTCAACGTACTCTCTGTCTCCTGCCCCTTTCTGGCATTCCCTGATCTAATCTTTCATTCTTATCGGGATGGATGTTACACATTCCTGCTTGTAATGTTCCAACTTGTTTCAGTTAATTAATTTTCTACCGGGAAACATATGCATTCACCTGCTGGGTTCTGTCAACAGCTGGTGCCTGTCATATTGTTGGAGATAAAAGTTCTGGCATTAAACCCAAGATTTCAACTTATTAATCTGTTGCACATACACTGTACAAAGGACAACAGCACACAGGAATTGTCAAACCAAATACGGAAGTACATCTCCTTCTATCACTCATGTCGACTTCTCTATTTTTTACATCTCCACGTCTATTTTCTCTCTCTCTCTCTCGCTCTCACTCTCTGTCTTTCCATCTAGTTAATAAATCCTCCAATCGTTCTTCGTGTCCCATGTCTCAAACCTCCCTCCTTCAGTTTTCATCTATTGCTTACTTTTAGTTGAGATGGCTTATAATTGAGTAATGTAACGATAAAGACATGAGAGATAACTTGGCCAGAGTTAATTGGAAGGGGAGCTGAGCACAGGAAGATGGTAAAGCAGCAATGGCAGTAGTTTCTGAAGATAATTCAGCAGCACATCAGAAATTCATCTCAAGCTAAAAGTAAGATATTCAGCGGAAGAGAAGGCAGCCGTGCATGATAACGAACTCATGGACAGCATCAAAACAAAAGAAAATGTGCACAATGTGGTGAAGATTATTGAGAATCTAGACGATTACGAAGCCTACAAATTCTAGCACGGATAACTAATAACAGCAAATGGGAGGAGAGGGTGAAATCTGATATGACACTTGTTAATCATGTAAAATAACATTGAAAGAGATTTTTGGAGATATAACAAGGAAGACAGGGTGTAAAGAACAATCAAAGGAATGTTGGAAAATGAAGCTTGAATAGTTATGGGAAGCAATGGAATGGCAGAGGAATTTAAAAGTTTTCAACGGTCTTCACGGTGGAAGACATCAGCAAAATGCCAGAACTTCAAGACAATCAGGGGTTAGAGTTGAGTATAGTGACCACCAGTAAGGAGAAGGTGCTGGGGAAGGTGAAGTTGGATCAGTCAGCGAGACCAGTTGGATAAAACATCGTAGTTCTAATGAGATACCGAAGGTGATTGTTGAGGCGTTGTTGGTGATTTTTCGGGAAACTTTGGAGTGAGGGAGGACTGGTAAGTGTAACCAGCCTGTTTAAGGAGAGAGGGACACAGAAGGCAGATACTTATAAGTGGCCAGGCAAGTTGAAACTGTTGTATAGAAGGTCTTAATGGATCCTTAGGTTTATGAATAGGTGTGTGGAGTATAAGAGCATGGAAGTTGTGAAGTATATTGGACGTGGTGTGATTTAGCTACAGCATAACAAGTGCTACATTTACAATGCTATTACAAACAGCAGACTTGAAAGTACGGTAAAACAAAGGAAATCAGTGCAAAGCAGACAGGAGCATTAGTGACAAAGAGACTGTTTCCTTGACCCTGTAGTGAGAATGTTGAGATAAACTTGTCAGTAAACAGAGTAAAAAATGTATAAAAATCACAACTAAATCTGTTGCTGCGGAGGTCTCAACGTCTAACTATGTAGCCAATATATATGAAGCTGAAAAAGCACAGCAGGTCAGACAGCATCCTAGGAAAAGGAAAGTCAACGCTTCAGGCTGAAAGACTTCATCAGAATTGGGATGGGGGAAGGGGAGCCAGGAAATAAAGCGAGGGAGGGGCGTGGGGCTGGGTAAAAGTAGGTGAGATGGCGATACGCAATGTAAGTAGGGGGATACTGTGATTGGTCAGTGGGAAGGGTGCAGCGGATATACAAATGGGAAGATGGACAGCTTAGGTCAGTTCAGGGAAGGGGAACATGGGATAAGGCTGCTGGTGAAGAGATTTTGAAGCCAGTGAAGTCAATATTGAGCCCATTGAACTGTAAGCTCTCCAGCTGATAGATCAGGTTGTGTTCCCATTTTCACTCTGACAGTGGAGGAGGCCAAGGATGGACCTGTGGCTGGATGAGCTGAAGGCGGGTGGGTGTGTTGGAGTAATTGAAATGGATGGCAGCTGGAATGTTGAGTTGATTAAAGCGTGCAGAGAGCAGATCCTCCATGAATATGTTCCAAAGTCTCCCTTTCGTCTCCCTGATAGAGAGGAGACCACATTGGGAGTTAGAGACTTGCTTGGTGCAGGATCAGGCTGTATGGAGCACCAGTGCTCTGCACCCAACAACCAACCCTACTTTTCAGTTACCTTCCATTTTGATTCCCCATTCAAATTGTTCGGGGACATGCCCATCCTTAGCCTGCCCACTGTCAGAGGAACACCACCTGAGATTTTACCTTTGGAGCTGATAGCTCAATGGCCTCAATATTGACAGGAGCAACATCAAAATCCCTCCCCCTGCAGCCTTATCCCATGTCCCTTCTCCCTGACCAGACCCACCCAGTCCATCTTCTCACTCACATATCCGTTCCACCCTTCCCACTGACCAATCACAGTAACCCCATACCTGCATGGACCTACCACCATTATGCCTACCCTTCACTCTTCCATATCCCATCACTCCATTTCTGGGCCCCCCTCCACCTCACCAGTCATGACGGAAGGTCCAAGATCAAACTATTGCCTTTGTTGCTCTTCTAATTCTGTCTGGTCTGCTGTGTTTATTCAGCTCCAAGTTTATTAACTCTGGCCTCCCGCACATGTAGTACTTACTCTCTCCAAGTTGTGGGACTATGTAGTCTACATATAAGAAGAAATATGTTTGGGCATTTGAAAAGATCGCTGACTCATTCCTCATTTCTTAAGAACCCAACACACACCTTCCATATGAAGCAACATTTCATTTGTAATCTTTCAATTCAGTCTCCTGTCATTGCTGCTCACAATGCAGTCTCCTTTATACTGGGGAGACCAAACAGAGACTGCATTGAGGAACACTCATTCTGTCTGTAGGAAAAGCCCTGACCCTCTCATTGTTTCTCATTTGAATAACCTACCTTGCTCTCATGCTAATATTACATTAATCTACCTTGCTCTCATGCTAACATTTCGGTACTGGCCTGCTGCAATGTTCCAGTGAAGCACAACCCAAGCTCAAGTAACACCTCACTTTACTCTTTGGTACGTTAGAGCCTGTAGGAATTAATATTCAATTCCATAACTTCACAGCCTGATGCCATTGTGTCTGTTCTCCAATCTTCATACAGTCCTTCTTCTGGTCTCCCCATGAACTTGACCTGTTTGTGAATCGTTTATCTTGTACTCAATTAAGGAATGCAATTCCCCCCTTTACAATCTAATTTATACTCATTTTACATTTGATTCTCTTCTACTACAAACAAATATCTATTCGTCGGTGACATTGCGCCTCCACACCGTCTGTTTCCCGTCACCCTCCCTCTACCTCTGGCAAAGGATTAAAAAACCCAGTTTCCAATCCTTTTCTGTTCTGAAGAAGTGTCACACTGGACTTGAAACGCTAACTCTGTTTCTCTGTCTCCATACATGCTGCAGATCTGCTGTGTTTCTCGAGAAATGAGCAAAACACATTTTCAATAAAACAAATAACCATGGATACTAGAAATCTGAAACCAGAACAAAAAAAAATAATCTGTGAGGCTTGAAGAAAGATCACTGGAACCAATGATTAACTTTACTTTCACTCCACAGATGCTGCCAGGCCTGCTTAACTTCCCCAGCAATTTCTGTTTTTCAAGAGGTTTCTAAGATGTGTATCAATATTGCTCAAACCCTCTGTCCAACCTGGAGCGCCATATACCAGGAAGTGAAAGATAACACAAGATGCACAAATTCATTGGTTCTGAAACTATGGAAGGCGGGCATCACTGACACTACAGAGCTCTTACTCTTAGTCAGGGAGAGAAAAAGAGAGAGATGTATTCACTCTAAACACAGAGAGGGAAAGGATTCAGATGAATATGTTAAAGCGTGTTGGGGAATGAGACAAAATGTAAGTGTGACACCATGGAATGAAAATAAAAATTGGACGTCTACCACGTCAGAAACCAGAGTAGGTCACTGTGTACATGACTGATGGGTGAATGGGTCTCGGTGTGAATTGGGGAACAGGCAGCAGAACTGTATGAGAGATATTGCAGCTCAAACTGTGTATTACATGTGGTGCTGCAGACCACAGCAACAACAGAAGCAGAATTATATTTAACTATAGTCTGCAACTTTTTGACCCGAATAATCCCTCAGTCTAACATTACCATAAAACTGATCTACAGTTCAGAGACGAGTGTGGGTAAACATGCCAGGGTCAGAACCATGTGTACCTAAAACTGATGACAACCCGGTAAAGATACCACACTTGACTGGTTACATTCCTAACAGCAGAACTAACATCTGATAGAGAGGGCGCAATGATCCCAAGAGTAACAAATCAGATTGAAGCTCAGCAGTCCTGCCACACTCAGTCATAAATGGATTAATCAACTCACTGCAGGACAGGGTCATACATATGTCCCCATCAATAAATCATGAAACAGCCCTGCACATCAGTGCAATAGACAAGGATTTGTATCTACACCATACTCAGCCAGAAGTGTTGGGTTTATGATTCAACTCACCTCGTCAGGGTGCTCACAGAATCATAGATTTGATTCACTCTACGTGACATGAAGAAACATCTGAACACAGTAGATATAATACAGGCAATGTACAATAAGCCCTGTCCCTGGGGAAGCTGTTTCATTCCATTTCTAATTCTGACATCTTTCTGGCAATGTGGAAAATTACTATGACAAGCCCCTTAAGAGGAAAATAATTACAGTATGACCAATATCATCCCCTCAACTCCATTACGACAGTCAAATGGGTGGGAGTTCTTTTTGACAGATCTGTCAAGCAGCACAAAAAATATCAGTTCATTGTGGTTTCCGATAGGTCCCCATGTGGAGATGGTGCTATTGTGGAAATGTCACTGGATTACTAATCCAGACCAGGCTAATGGTCTGGCAGCTGGTGGTAGTTAAAAACAATTAACAAAATATCGAGATCTAAAATCTGGTGTCATTAACAGTGACCTTGAAGCCAATGTCGATTGTAAACACCAATTTCCTTCCCCAGTGTACTTTCAGGAAGTAAATCTCCCATGCTTTCCTGGTCTGGCCTCAAAGTGATTCCAGACGCACAGCCATGAGATAAACTCTTTAATGGTCTCTGAAACAGCCAAGCAAGACACTCAATTGTATCAAACTGCTCCGAGGTATTAAAGGATAACCCGAACAGAACAGCCGGTATCAGAAAAGGGAACAGGAAACACAGTCATGTCGATCCTGCAGAGACCTCCTTCCTAACATCTGAGAGCTTGTGACAACATTTACAGAGCTTTCCCATAGACTGCACAGAAACATCGGGAAAGGAGTAGGTCATTCAACAGTGAGCCTCCCGCATTCTCATCATGGCCGAGAATCTCCTCATTACGTTTCTCCTACAGCAGACTGAGATATATTGCAATTGATTCCGTCAACCAAATGTTTGAGATGTTTGCGAATAGCTGGGACCCAACAACATATTCCTGAGATAGCCCACGGACCTTCATCTCCAATGAAAGGATAATTTTATTCCGGTGTTTCCGGGCCAAGGGCTTGTTTGCTGGAGCTTATACACTCTGATATGCTTCCTTTTTCTTATTTTCTCCCTCACTTCTCTCTGAATCTTACTGGTCTCAAGCTGGACGCAGGGTTTTGTACCTCAAGCTGAGCCCAGTGAGGAGGAGAGTGAGCGCTTACTTGCTTCTCCGGAGCAAGCACAGGACCTGGAATTGGCAGCTGCTACATCCGTAGAGGCAACGTGGATGAGATAGGGCCCAGCAGCAAACGGTGATGTCTGAGGATTGGAGACTTATTGCTGATTTGGTCCTGCACTGGTGGTGATGTAGCGGTTGGTGGAAGGCCACCATGGTAACAACGATGAGGTGGGTCTAGCAGTAAGAGACATGCCTCTGAAATTGGAATGGTCTGGCATGGGGGCAATGAGCTGGTGATGGAGGAGCATCTGCCCAGAGGCAAAAATGGTGCCTAATAATCAGCATCTTCAATGTTCTTGGGGTCTGGTGTAGATGGTGATGAAGGGATTGGGTTGCAGGGGTGGTCGATGGTGAGGAGCTAGCTCACAACCCAACAACTCTCTTCAAGCTGTATCCTCTGTTTATTACATTGTCATCAATTATTCAAAATGACACCACTCTGTTGCAACACGTGGAAGCTTTTCGCTGTATTTTGTTGTATTTAGCCTGTAAAATACACCTGGTCACAAAATCAAAACCAAAAAAAACTTTTACTGACTCTTTCCTGCCAGCTCTCCCATTCTGAAACCATGTCCAAATATTCGCTACATTCCCAGAAGATTTTATTTTGCACACTGAGCTTGGGACTTCAGCAAACGTCTTTCTGAAAATCTCCCTTGTACTTTTGTCGATTTGAATCACCTCTCCCTCAGCCTTCTCTGCTCCAAAGTAAACAACCCAAGCTTACCCAGCCTCTCCCCATAGCGAATATGCTCCATACCAGGGAACATCCTGGTAACTCTCTTTTGATCCCTCCACTACAATCACATCCAGATTGTACACAATCCCAGAAGTACACAAAGTATTCCATCTTGGCCTAACCATAGACTTATATAACTCTGACAGTGTATATGTTGGTGAATGAAGGCTTTATCTACGGTTCCCTCTGCCTTCTTAACTAAACTATTAACCTCAGTCAAAAAGTGTGTTGCTACAAATGAACAGCAGATCAGCTAGCATCCGAGAAGCAGGAAAGTCGATGTTTCGAGGATAAGCTCTTCATCTACACCAGACCCCAGGAACCCCTTCATCAGGAACATCGCCATCATTCCTTAATGAAAAGCTTACGCTCGAAAGGTCGACTCTCCTGTTCCTTGGATTCTGCTTGACCGACTGCTTTTCCAGAACTACACTTGGTGATTCTGATCTCAAACATCTTTTAGATGACTTACAGTGTGGAAACAGGCCCTTCAGCCCAATAAGTCCACCCCCACCCGCCGAAGTGCAACCTACCCAAACCCATTCCCCTACATTTACCCCTGCCCCTATGGGCAATTTAATATGGCCAATTCACCTAACGTGCACATTCTTGGATTGGGGGAAGTAAACCCATGCAGACACGGGGAGAATGGGTAAAGGCCACACAATCAGTCGCCTGAGGCGGGAATTGAACCTGGGTCTGTGGCGCTGGGAAGCAGCAGTTCTAACCATTGTGCCACCGTGCTGCAGTCCTCACTTTTTCCCTAACTTGTTAACCTGTGCAGTCACATTCAGGGATCTGTGGAGAAACAACTTCTGAGCTTCCTAGTGAGCTGCCTTTCATTGCATACGCCTATTTTTGGTTCCTTCGTCCAAAGTACATCACGTCATATTTATCAGAGTTACTTTCCATCTGACCATTCCATCTGTATCTTCCTGTGACATAAGGCCTTCCTCTTCACTGCCAACCACCCGGCCAATCTTTGTGTCAAATACAAACTTAATTATCACACTCCCCCACACCCCCTATACAATCACATCTCGATCATTTATGAATGCCACACATAATAAGGGACAAAGCACTGATCCCTGTGGTACACCAGCAGACACTGGTCTCCAGTTACACAAACAGCCTTCCGACACTTCCCTCTGTCTCATGCCACTAAGACAATGTTTGATGTGACACACTAAGTTACCCTTGATATCATGACTATTTTTTTAAAATCAGTTTCACACATGGGGCTTTGTCAATGGCCTTGTTGAAAAACCATACAAACAGCATGCTCGAAACTATACAACAAATTTCATTTGGAATGGCTTCCCCAATGACATCATGCTGACTATCCCTGATTAAGCCTTGCCTCTCGAAATGAAGATCAATTTTCTCCTTTCCTATTTTCTCCAATACTCCAACACTGATCTACTACTGACTGGTCTACAATTCCCCGGTCTATTTCCACCACCCTTCCCATAAAGTGGGATCAAATTAGTTGTCCTCCAGTCATCTGGAATCTCCAGCTTCCCTGAGGCCAGATTCGACTTAAACTTTTGAGTCAGGGCCTTTTGTCCTTTGTCTCCAACAACAGCCTGTGATACAACTCACCCAGACCTGGCAATCATTCCAATTTTATACCAGCCAAAGCCTCCAATCCCTGCTCGCATCTTATATCAATCTGTTCAAGAGCTTCCCAATCCATCTTCTTGAATTCTGACCCTGCATCCTCCTTCTCCCAAGTGAAACACATACGGAGCTCTCATGTAACAATCGATCAATGTTCTCCAGCTTCAGACACAGAGTGCCCCCTTGGTCTCTAATAGGCCCTAATTGTTTCCTGGTTATTCTGTTCTGATTAATGTACGTGGAGAACATCTTGGAATTCTCTCTAACCTTGCCTGGCAGCACATCTCCATGCCCCTATGTCAGTGTCTCTATGTGAACTTTCTAAGCTTCACTGTGATCTCCTTTCATTTCGTCAATCACTGGAGAACACCAAGTGAGTTTCTCTATCAGTTAATCTTGCCTCTAATAAGATAGACATCAAAGTAACTGTTTAGTTTCTCTGTAATTTCCTAGTTCTCTGCAAGAAATAATCTTGAGTGGGTATTCACCATTCCACACGTGTCTTTGCCTTCACTTTCCCATCAAGTATCGAGAGAAGCGTGTGGTCATCCTTAAGTTTCTTGCTAGCTTGCATTCTTGTTCTTATTATTTTCTTATCAGTTCATTGATCCTCCTTTGCTGGGTCCCAGATATTTCTGAATCCATTGCTTACCACAATATCTGGCATTTTTCTGAGCTGCTTCCTTTGATCTAATGCAAACTTTAAATTCTTTTGTTAACTATTGGTCAGTCACCTTACCCTTTTGCTGTTTGCCCTGTGGTGGGTATGTATATATTGTACATGTTACAGTGTTTATTCAAACAACAACCATTGCCTGTCTGCCAGTAAATCCTTTTCATGGACTTCTCCAATTCACTGAAGCTAATTTGCCCCTCATACATTCATCACTTGCATGACTCAGGTTTATAACCACAATTTTTAAAAAAATCTTTTGTATTCAGACCTCATATAAAATTCAATACATTATGATTAATATTCCAAGCTCCTCCTTTACAGTAGTGTTTTCAAATGGCTCTTCTGATCACGCAACATCAATTCCAAAACCGCTTGACCTCTGCCTCAGTGCTCAACATACTGTTAAAGGAAACCATCTCAAACATGGTCATCAAATCCATTTTTCCCAACGTTAGCATTCACATAGGTTAACACAGTTTAGCTGCAGCTTAAAGCTGGTCATTATCACAGTAGTACCCACAACCCAACATGTATATTTCCCTGTTTTATCACATAGCCAACCTCTGTATTGCAGCTTTCACTTTGATATATAACTTTCATCAATGTTTTCTTCCCCTTGCTGTCTCTAAGCTCCACCTTACCAGGTTCTGTGGAATCTGAGCAATGTGGCCTCTGGGGAGATTAATTGTAGATTCATATGAGACATTTTGTGAGGCTTTTGTGGAATTTGAAATAGTCTCGTCACGTTATTCGTTCTTCTCAAGAGTTGCTGTGATATTTTCACTAGATCTCCCGTTATGCTGGTGGAGAAGAGAAGGAGAATGGTCTCTCAACAATGCTGTGTATTTCCCCCAGACAACTGAGACTGCTCTAAACTGGGTGGGAACCTTAGAGCAGGCTGGTAAAATGTTGCTGATGCTGTACAGTATTCTAGTGAGATCACATCTGGAGTCTGGTGGGCACACTTAGTCTCCTCACTAAAGAAAGGATATTATTATATTGTAAGTAGCTCAGAGATGGTTCCCTCAACTGATTCCTTCAATAAAGGTGTTAACTTATAAGGAAAGGATGATCAGGTTGATACAATACCCATTGGAGTTTATGAGAATGAAAGGTGATCGTATTTTTACATAGAGCACCGGAAGGAGTCAGCAATGGAAGACAATTACACAGCCAGTGGAGGAATCTATTCCACTTCTCCGGTCTGTTACACAGGAACAGCAGAAGGATATTCAAGCCTTTGACCCTGTTACACCAGAACAGGATGAGGCTGTTCAGCCCCTGGAACGTGATATACAATTACAGGAGGCGACCAATCAACTCCTCGATCCTTTAACACTGGACCCAGAGTCGGCTGTGTAGCACCACTATCCTGTTACACAGAAACAAGATCAGTCCATTCAAGTCTGTAACACAGGAACTGGAAGAGAATGGAAGGGGTCATTCAGCATGAGAATTAGAGCAGGGGATAAAATTATTTGAGACTTGTTATGGAAAGGAAGAGCTCATTCACACATGTATCTGTTATATGGAAACACGAGAAGACCAATCACTCCCTTGATCCCATTTCAGGGATGCTGGAAGTGATTGTTCAGTATGAGCCTGTTATGAAGGAATACGAAGAGACACTTCAGCTCCTCAAAAGGTTACACAGCAACAGGAAGATTTTGCAAGACCTCAAGCTTCTGACGTATCATCAGGAGGAGGAGAAACAGGTCTTGAAAATGTAAATCAGGATGTTCCGTCCATTGATACTATAATGTAGGAACACGATGTGGGGATTCAGCCCTTTAAGTGTGTAAACCAGGAACAGATTTATTCCATTCAGACACTCATGCCTCTAACACAGCGATTGGAGAAGATCTTTTAAAGCTGTGTGCCTGTTACACAGGAACACGGGAAAGCGAACGTAGAGTTTACAGAAAGGGTAGGAATTAGGATAATCATCTTCAGTAATGAATAAAATTAGTGAGCAAACTGTTGGGAATTAAGGGAAATTGTGAGAATCCATTGCTAATTGATTAACAACAGAGAATTTGCAAAGTCAAAATAGAATAAATCAGAATCAGCATTTATGTAAAGAATTTAGTTGTTCGAGTTCTTTAAATATGTGACAAGCAAAGTACACAATTGGGATCCTGGAGGCATAAAGTATCTGGAATTTGGGAAAGCATTGATTAAAGCGCTGCACAAAACATTAATCTGCAAAATAAGAAGACGTGAGTGTGGGAGGAAGGTATTCGCTTGAATCGAGGGCTAGTGAGCCAACAAAATACAGAGAGATGGAATAGTTGTTTCGTTTATTGGTTGGCACCTTTTGGGATTCTATAGAGTTAAAGCCACATCTATTTGCCATCTATTGTATTACTTGGATGAGGGGATAGAAAACAGTACAACATTTTCAGATGATACTAAAACAGGTGGCAAAATAGGTTGATACAATGAACATGTAGAAAATTTACAAATAGAAATTAACAGTATAGATGAACGAGCCAACATCTTGCAGATAAAATTGAATGTGGATAAGTATGGGATTATCCATTTTGATCAGAGGAATCGAACTTTGTATGGAAATGGAAAGCAACTTCAGAGTGCTTATGTGCAGAGGGATCGGGGTGTACTTGTACATATCACAGAAGACTCACATGCAGGTTCAGCAGGGAATGCGAAAGGCAAGTGCAATTTCAGCACTTACTTCTAACCGAATTGAATATAAAGGAAGGGAAGAATTGCTGCAGCTCTGCAAGGTATTAGTGAGACTGTAAGTGACCCTAACAGCCACTGGTAGCACCGTCCTCCCCCTGGTGTGAAGATGCAGGTCGTGTTGAAGGAAGTGACCAGCTCCTTGTTCAGTCAGGGTCTCCTCACACTCTGCTCCTGGGTTAAGTGTCCCTTGGGAAGCTGGTCTTGGAAAATGCGGGGTGGGTACAACAGATCCCTTTCCCCAGACACGCTTACTCCGTGGTTTCAGAGCTTCCCGTCTCTGCAGCCTATGCTCCAAGTTTTGTTCACGTTACAGACCCGGATGCTGTAACTACAGACCCCATGCTCCATCCAGAGTTGGGTCACAAAATCCTCGGGTATCCCTGAATGTCTGAGGCAGCTCAGAGCACAACCTCCAGCAAACTATCCCCAGCACCTCCACTAATTTTTCGATAACATGACACAAACAGAAGCCTCTCAGCTGCAAGTGTTATGGACCAGTCCAGACCCCCTCAACATATTTTCCTTTTTTTAAAACACAGATATGAATTGGATACTCCAGATGTGTTGTGACTAATCAACCTGCTCAACGTTAAGCAAAATGCGATCAATTCAAATGCCTAGTTAAAACACAATCAAAGAGAATAACAATTGGGCATAGCTTCTCTACTGGAACACTTATGCAAACAATAGATACAGCACCTTCTACTAACTAACTATTCTAATACAGGAACATCCCATAAACATGCCACTTGACAAAAAGGTAAATTCATGCACCAATCTCATGTGCAGTTCTCGAATCCAGGAGGAAGCAACATTCAGAGAGAAGAGCATATCGGGATCATGAATTAAAACTTCCAACCCTTGTGGGAGCACCAGCAGCTTCTGAATGCTGCAGCTAAAAACAAAATGAGAAGACCTGGTCTGGGATGGCTGGCCACTGCCCTTCCTTTGTTAACACCATTTTAATAAAATCTAAAGGGCTCTTCAGTTATTTACTTCTGCCATTTTCAGGCAGCAGTTCGGCACCTCTGCCTTTAAGACCTCTCTTCAAAAAAAAAAGCCATGAGAAAATAACCTGTTTAAACTGACAGTATAGTCATAACTCCCCCTTTGAAAAAAAAATGATCCATCAATATACAAAGACGGCCTCATTTCAAACCCCTTATTCTTATTGATATCGTGGACTACAATGCATGCATATAGCATTGACACTAAGTATGCGAACATTCACAACTCCATTCTATTTCAGTCAGTTTACTCCTGTCACAAAACGCCTCTGCCTTTCTTCATCCAAGCCTTGACACCTTATCAGCAAGTACAGTTTCTCGTCCTGTCACCTGTATAACTTCTACATTGAATGGCAGCAACAATGAATGCCATCTGAACAGACTGGAAGTTTTCTCCTTAAATTTCTTAAAAAATGTTTAGGTGTTACGATTAATATATCGATTTGTCTGAGACACGTTATTGGCAATTTAAAGGCTGAAATGTTGTAACACCAACACCAAGCTCAAGGCCTCCTTCCCTATTGTGAAATAAATCTATTGATGGTTTCACCGGACACTCCAACTACACGTTACATAATTGAGCAAATCTCATCAATCCAATCGTCCTTCTGAATGACATACCTCCTCATGTCTCAGCTTAAACGAATTACATGCCTCTGTACATTTTAATGCTGTAACCTCTTTATCTGCTACTCCTGGCCTACACCAGTAAACTTTACTCTCACAGGTATATGTTTTCAGAAGGTCTTGCACATTCTTCTCAAACCCTAACAGAAGCCAAACTTTGATTTGTGTACCAACTGATAATCATCAGTCATTTCCGATGCTTATTTTGCCATTGTAACTCTCTGCTCTTCCACACGAGTTCTCAAGACTGCAGGAAGTGGATTTTTGAACTCCACCCAAGTAAGAATCTCTCGAAGAGTATCATAGGTTTGCTCTACTTTTAATGCCCTTATCCGCATTTCAAAATTACTTTGATTCTTTCAAACTGAATGTATGTTTAACCAGGGACGCTATTTTAGATTCCTAAAATGCTGTCTGTGGGCTTCTGGCCCAAGCTCATATGCACTTCAGTTGGCTTTCTTCACCTCCTCATTCTGATCAGATACCTCCTCCGATAGGGATGCAAATACCTCACTTATTTTATCTACCAGCTTTGTTTGGATCAACTAAATTGATATGGTCACTGGTCAATGCATTCGTTTATCCACTTTCTCAATTGAAATTAAAAAGACTTTCACATCCTTCTCACTATCCTCCCGTCTCAGCCTACCATCTACCTTCATCTCTGCCTTCTAAGTCGACTTTCCTCTCAAATTGTTTGTTAGCTTTGACGTTGAAACTCTCTTTCCTTCTACTTTTCTTCCTTATTTTTCTGTCTTTCTTCTTCCTCTCCTTTTCTTTTAATTCTACTTTTAATCATATTTCAAACTGTTTCAGTACCTTTCTGTGTTCAAGCTGCCTCATCGACAATTGAATTCTACCCATTTCCAAAGATTTGATGGCATTTCCACCAAAATATGAATGCCAAGCTAAAGCTGTAATCATCTCTCCTTTTCTCACAGAAGGTTGTTGTGGACTTGATGGGCCAAATTGCCTGTTTCCACACTGTAGTGATTCTAATTCTGAACCAAATTTGGAATTGTCGATTTTGAAGCAGGCAAGAGTCCCCAGTTTTCTATGGACCAGGCCAGACTGCCTTAGCATACTGTAAAATGGTAGCCTGGACGCTAACCTTGTCTTATAGTAAAGGTAGCTGTGAAATTGGTGTTCCAGATGTGATTCGGTTGGTCAAACCACACAGTGTAAAGCAAACACAATTTATTTAAGCACTCTAATAAAAACACACACAAAAAAGAAGAGGAATATAGAATAACTTAACTACTGGAAATCTTAACAGAATAATAGATATAGTAACATCTACTAATGAACTGTTCCAATGTACTAACATCCCACAAACTCATCCCTTGGCAAAAAGACACGTCCAAGGCCAGTCAGTCTTCCATGCAGTTCTCCAATCCAGGAGGAAACAGCATCAAGACAGATTTCAGAGAGAATAGCAGCTTGGGATCATTTACTGAAGCATAAAACCCTTCTCCCACCCCAGGCACCTGGTGATTGTTAAAGCTCAGAAAAACTGGAAAGCCTGGCCTGTGCGAGCTGACCATTGTCATCACGATTTTTAAAAAAAAGCCGAAAAACCTCCTAGGTTGTTTACTTCAGCCGGTTGTAGCAGGCAGTTCGACCTTGAAGATGTCTCTTTAAAGAAGAAAAGCAAATAACTTTTTTTTTAAAGTGACACCATTGTAAGAGATGTTAGACAACTGGTCCTTTACAATAATACTCAAGGGGCTTCCTCGTGTTACTGACCACACGATCGTATCAGAGAGACAAACACAGATGTCAGATGTTCAGTGGACAGGCACAGATCATCTTTCAAAGACGTGAGTCAAAACTGCTGAAACCCCTATCCAACATGAAGCACCAAATGGGATACACCGGGACGTGGACAGCAGGCCGATACACCCTCCCACACACCCACCGAACATGGACCACCACATATAACATACCGGGAAGTGTGTCACCCTCAGAAATCGCAACCCTCCACTCCCTCTGCTCCAACCCGAACCTCACCATCAAACCAGCAGACAAGGGAGGACCAGTGGTAGTTTGATGCACAAATCTTTACACCGAAGAAGCTAGACGCAAACTCGCAGACACCTCCTCCTACTGCCCCTTGACCATGTACCCATCACCCACCACCAAACCATCATCTCCTGACCATCCATAACGTCATCTCCTCAGCGGATCTCCCATCCACCGCCTCCAACCTCATAGTCCCACAACCCAGCACCGCCCATTTCCACCTCCTGCCCAAAATCCACAAATCCAACTGCCCCGTGACAACCCATTGTCTCAGCATGCTCCTACCCCACCGAACTCATCTCTGCATACCTCAACACTGTCCTGTCCCCCTTAGTCCAAGAACTCCCCACCTACATTCAGGTCACCACCCGCACCCTCCACCTCCTCCATGACTTTTTCTTCCCCGGCCCCCAATGCCTTATCTTCATGATGGACATCCAGTCCCTATACACTTTCATCCGCCATCACGAAGGCATCCAAGCCCTCCGCTTCTTCCTCTCCCAGTTACCCAAACAGTACCCTTCCACTGACACCCTCCTCCGACTGATTGAACGGGTCCTCACCCTGAACAACTTCTCCTTCCAATCCTCCCACTTCCTCCAAACCAAAGGATAGCAATGTGCACCCGCATGGGCCCCAGCTATGCCTGCTTCTTCGTTGGAAATGTGGAACAGTCCATCTTCCGCAGCTACACTGGCACAACCCACCCCCACCTTTTCCTCCGCTGCATCGACGACTGTATTGGCGCTACCTCGTGCTCCCACGAGAAGGTTGAACAATTCATCCACTTTACTAACACCTTCCAACCCGACCTCAAATTTGCCTGGACCGTCTCAGACTACTCCCTCCCCTTCCTAGACCATTCCATTTCTATCTCGGGTGACCGACTCAACACAGACATTAACTACAAACCGGCCGACACCCACAGCGACCGAGATTACACCTCCTCCCACCTTGCCCCTATAAAAACGCCATCCCATGTTCCCAATTCCTTTGCCTCCACCGCATCTGCTCCCAGGAGGACCAATTCCAATACTGAACAACCCAAATGGCCTCTTTCTTCAAAGACTGCAATTTCCCCTCT
Organism: Chiloscyllium punctatum; assembly: GCF_047496795.1. Taxonomy (NCBI): domain Eukaryota; kingdom Metazoa; phylum Chordata; class Chondrichthyes; order Orectolobiformes; family Hemiscylliidae; genus Chiloscyllium; species Chiloscyllium punctatum. The sequence goes on from NC_092755.1 coordinate 9,833,792, forward strand.
GACTTGTTCGACGATGCTCTACACCACATCTCCTACACTTCCCGCACCTCCGCCCTTGAACACCGCCCCTCCAATCGCCACCAGGACAGAACCCCACTGGTGCTCACCTTCCACTCCTCCAACCTTTTGTATCATCCTCTGTCATTTCCGCCACCTCCAAACAGACCCCACCACCAGGGATATATTTCCCTCCCCACCCCTAACAGCATTCCGGAGATACCACTCCCTCCGCGACTCCCTCGTCATGTCCACACCCCCCCCACCAACCCAACCTCCACTCCCGGCACCTTCCCCTGCAACCGCAAGAAGTGCAAATCTTGCGCCCACATCTCACCCCTCACCTCCCTCCAAGGCCCCAATGGATCCTTCCATATCCATCACCAATTCACCTGCACTTCCACACACATCATTTACTGTATACGCTGCACCCAATGTGGTCTCCTCTGCATTGGGGATACAGGCTGCCTACTTGCGGAACATTTCAGGGAACACCTCTGGGATACCCACACCAACCAACCCAACCGCCTCGTGGATGAACACTTTAACTGCCCCTCCCACTCCGCCAAGGTCATGCAGGTCCTTGGCTTCCTCCATCGCTAGACCCTGGCCACACGACGCCTGGAGGAAGAGTGCCTCATCTTCCGCCTAGGAACCCTCCAACCACAATAGATGAATGTAGATTTCTCCAGCTTCCTCATTTCGCCTCCCCCCACCTTTTTTCAGTCCCAACCCCCGGGGTCAGCACCTCCCTCTTGACCTGCAATCTTCCTCCCGACCTCTCTGGTCCGACCGCCTCTCTGGCCTATCACCCTCACCCTCCCCTCCTTCCACCTATCATATTCCCAGCGTCCCTCCCCAAAATCCCCCCCCGACCTTTGATTTCAGGAGGCTTGGCACACCAACCTCATTCCTGAAGAAGGGCTTATGCCCGAAATGTCGGCTACTTGGATGCTGCTACTTGGATGCTGCCTGGCCTGCTGCGCTTTTCCAGCACCACACTTTTCAAATGTGGTCTCCAGCATCTGCAGTCCTCACTTTCTCCTAGTTAATCACACACCGGGAAGTGAGCAACAGCCCGACACGCTCAGCCCTGTCCATGGAGCACCACATGGGACACACCGGGAAGTGAACATCAGCCTGATACACACCATTTCATTGTCTCTGAGCTTCATAATGTCAGCACTAGATACACTAGGGAGCCAATAACCAAGGCGAGGGAAAGGTACAGAGGGAGAGAGAGATTCACTTTAAAGACAGAAACAGACAGTTAATTAACTGAGAACATGTTGTAGAAATATGGAGAAAAAGACTAGGTAGTGGGACGAACTGGAGGATTAAACCTTGAGAGTACAAAATTATAAGAATGAGAACATTGAATAAAGGTAATTTCAGATCAGCTCAAATGGTTTGTTTCATCAAGTTCTGAATAGTTTTCACAGAACACTTCAAATGACATAAACTGGGAGAAGACCGACATGGAGAGCCATGCAGACTGTGCTAGTGTATTGCTCAGTAACCTGGATTATTTGCCCAGTATGGGGAGAATTGCTAACATTTACTATCACATGAGAATGGTACACACATCAAATACACACAGCAGCGGAAGGTTTCTATCTCCATTGGACCAGTATAAGCTGTGTGTGTGTGTGTGTGTGTGTGTGTGTTTGAGGGTGGGGGGCGTGAGGGGGTGTAGGAGGGGGTGGGGGTGTTGGGGAGCGTGCATGTAAGGTGGTTGAATGTAAAAATCATTGCTTGAGAGAAAATGTACTTAAAGGAAACCAGGTTAACTATGACCAACTGGCAGGGATTTGGATAATCGCCACAGAGAGACTGATGAAAGTTTCATGGACAGATGAGAAGAAGTGTTTGAGAATATTAAAATAAAGGCATTGCTACACACAATAGCGATGTAGATCAGTGTGCACACATGAAGGACAGATGGATGTGATTTTGGTCTAAGTTTGAATCGGATTTTTTTCTGCAGCTTTCAACCCGGGGAGTGTCAGCAGCAGATTGTTGTCATCATTAAGTCTGTATTTCACAGCTCAAGGTTCAAACAGCAGATGGGTTAAGCCAGTGAAGTGTATTCGGGAGCAGTGAGTAGTTTAAGTTAATAATGGTCAGAGCATGGTGTCAGGAATCAGCTCATAGCTAAAAGGGTCACCAAAGTTGTGATTCGTCTGTGTCAAACACCACCTGCAAGTTCCCGTCCAAGCCGCTCACTACCCTGACTTGGAAATATACCGGTGTTCCTTCACAGTCGTTGGGTCAGAATCCTGGAATTCTCTGCCTTGTGTGTCAACCCACTGCATGTGGACTGAGGCAGTTTAAGAGGGAAGCTCTCCATCACCTTCTCAAGGGCAAATAGAGCTGGGGTGTCAATGCTGACCAGCCAGCGATGCCCAAGTCACACAAATGAATTACAAAAAAAGATATTGGCCAGCAATGGGATTGTGTCCCGGGAAGGAAATGCAGTTTATAAAGATAATAGAGTACAATGACCTCCACGCTCCCAATATTTAAATAACAAGGGTGAGGGACAATGGTTCACATCTGAAAGTGAGTAGGTCAACGTAGAGACCCATGAGTAACACGCCAGAAACAAGGAGGAAGAGACAGTAAATGAACACGTTCCCTGGTGCAGTTAGTAGTGGTCTGCAGAGTGAATATCTGGATTCGGAGTCTCAACAAGAACAATAATGGTGGCAGGAAGTGAAGACTATATGAAAGAACAGTCATGCAGTCATAACTGGTTTACAGAAAAAAAACTCTGAACGGTGAGAATTACCAGGGACACCAACAATAGATAGGAGAGGATAATAGATATTTTGAATATTGAGAAGAGCATAATTGATCCGTGATGATAATGGCAATCAATCATAATGTGTCAAAAGAGACCAAACATAACCAGACAAACTCCTGTCCATTGTTATAACATTCCAGTCCAATATTCTCAGATTCTGATCAATTGTTGGAACATTCCTGTCTAATGTTCTCAGATTCTCATCTCTCCTCCCCCTCTCTCTCTCAAGCTTCTGTTCTCTGTTAGTGCTGTCGGTGATGATCCCGCTCATACTATGGGATAACACATTGAATAGAGTCAATTTATCATTAGAAGATGGAAAACTTCCACTGGGATAATTACAAAACATGGAGACTGACATTACTCACAGTCACTGAACAAAGAGGTTCAGTTAACTCCTTCCTTACATAACATTTCATATCACAATAAAAGGGAATATTTACTCAGTCTGGATGAAATGGATGAGGGTTACTGACGGATGGACTATAAATATTTCATTTTTAAAACTTTTTCTTTGTATGTGGGTGTACTGACAGAGCACTGCAGGGATGTATATGTCCCACCCTGTGGAGAAAGGAGACAGGGAAAAAATAACAGATTATCTGCAAAAGATGCCTGGTGGGGAAATGTCTGGATCCATAAACACAAGGCAGAAAGTGAGGATTGCAGACGCTGGAGATCAGAGTCGAGAATGTGGTGCTGGGAAAACACAGCAGGTCAGTGGGCGGCACGGTGGCACAGTGGTTAGCACTGCTGCCTCACAGCGCCAGAGACCCGGGTTCAATTCCCGCCTCAGGCGACTGACTGTGTGGAGTTTGCACGTTCTCCCTGTGTCTGCGTGGGTTTCCTCCGGGTGCTCTGGTTTCCTCCCACAGTCCAAAGATGTGCAGGTCAGGTGAATTGGCCATGCTAAATTGCCCGCAGTGTTAGGTAAGGGGTAGATGTAGGGGTTTGGGTGGGTTGCGCTTCGGCGGGGCGGTGTGGACTTGTTGGGCCGAAGGGCCTGTTTCCACACTGTAAGTAATCTAATCTAATCAAATCAGTAAGTAACAGAGGAGCATCGAAATTTCTTGTTTAAGCCCTTCATCAGGAATGAAGTTTGTGACTCAATGGTGCTGAGAGATAAATGGGACGGAGATGGGGTTGGAGGAAGGTAGAGGAGAATGTGATAAGTAGATGAATTTGAGGTTAGAGGAAGGTGGATTGGATAGATGGGAAGGAAGATGGACGGCTAGGACACGTCATGAGGGAGGTTCTTAGTTGGAAGATTGGATCTGGGATAAGATGGTGGTGCGGAAATGAGAGAACTGGTAAAATCCACACTGATCCCATGTGGTTGCACGGTCCCAGGACCTGCATGTCCATGATGGAGTGGGAGGGGGAGTTAAAGTGTTCAGCCACGGGGTGTTAGGGTTGGTTGATGCGGGTTTCCCAGAGATATATTCTGAAGTGTTCCACAGGTTGGCGTCCTATCTCCCCAATGTAGAGGAGACATTGGGAACAACAGATACTGTAGGTGACGTGTGTGGAAGTGCAGGTAAAACTCAGAAGAAGGTGGAGGGATACATTGGTGTCTTGGATTGAGGTGAGGGTGCAAGTTTTCCAATTCTTGCTGTGGCAGGGGAAGGTACCAGGAGTGGATGGTGGATTGGTGAGTAGCATGGAGCCGACAAGGGAGTCACGCCGGGAATGTTCCTATGGAACGTAGGTCGGGATGGGAAGACACATATATGCCTGGTCATGTGGTCTGTTTGTGGTGGCGCAAAGCGGGAGGATGTCTGGAAGTTTGGTGTGGTGGAAAGTGAGGATCAGGGGTGTTCTTTCCCTGTTGCATTGCAAAGTGAGGGGTTCGAAGGCAGAGGTGCGGGAAGCAGATAAGATGTATTGGATGGCACCGTCGACCATGTGAGAGCGGAAATTTCTCTCTTGGCAAAAGGAGGCCATCTGGGTTATATGCTGGGGTCACAGTCTGGTGCTGAAAAAGCACTGCAGGTCAGGCAGCATCCAAGGAGCAGGAAATTTGGATGTTTCAGGGAAAAGCCCTTCATCAGGAATCGGTCTTTTGCCTGAAACATCGGTTCTTCTGCTCCTCCGATGCTGCCTGACCTGCTGTACTTTTCCAGCACCACACTCTCGACTCTAATCTCCAGGATCTGCAATACTCACTTTCGCCTACCCACTAGGTTCAGCCACTTGTGTAATACTGCTTTTAATTCTGTTCTCACTGCTATAGGAATGATGTTGTTAAATTTGAAATGGTGCAGAAATAATTTACAAGTATTTTGATGGTGTTGGGGAGCGGGGCGAGTGATGTTGTGCTACACAGAAAGTACGAATGGACTGGGCTATATTTCCTAGAGTATTGAGTCGAAGGACTGACCTTACTGAGGTTTATAGCAGTGAATCCCGATGCTCCAGTGTGAGCAATGCCAAAGGCCAAGGAAATACACAGGACAGTTTTACTCACGAGATAACATGGAGGTAGATGAAAGAATGGGACTGGCCGAAGGAGTCAGAATTAGCAGGATCCATCACATGAACGAGAACAATAATAAAGGGAAAGCCAGATCAGCTGAAATGATTAGTTATATCGCATTCTTAATCCACATCGCAAAACCAGGCAAGACACCACAACACCAGAAGAGAACGCTGTTGAGCATGGAGCACTGTGCAGACCAGGCTTGTGTACTGCTCAACAAAACTCTGGATTCGTTCCACAGAGTGGAACACTGTGCAGACCTCAGCAGTGCATTGATCTATAAACACAGACGAGATATGTGTTCAGCAGGGAGCACTGAGCAGACCAGGCTGGTGTAATGTACAATACAATGCACAATCTACCCAGAGCGGAAAGGTACACAGACCACAGCAGTGCATTGATCTGTAAACCTGGAGCAGTTACCATCCCAGCATATAGAGCGGTGTACATCACCCCACTGCATTGATCTGTAAACCTGGAGCAGTTACCCTCCCAGAATGTAGGACTGTGTACACTACCCCAGTGCATTGATCTGTAAACCAGGAGCAGTTACCCTCCCAGCATGAAGGATTGTGTACCCCCCACCCCACCCCCCGTGCATTCATCTGTAAACCAGGAGCAGTTACCCTCCCAGCATGTAGGACTCTGTACACCAGCCCAGTGCATTGCTCAGTAACACTGTGTTAGATCCCTGCCCAGCGTGGGGAAACTTGCAGCCGATGCTGGAAGTGACAGGGTGTGCAGATCCCTTCCATTTACAGCTCGCTATCTCCATTGTGCCATGACAAGGGGCTGCTGTGGGTGTGAACATCACTGCCAGAGAGAGAGAGAGAGAGAGAGAGAGAGACGGCGGGGGAATCAGTTTAAATACCAACAAACAAAAGGAATTTGGGAAAGAGAGAAAGAGAGATTGAGGCAAATTCATGGAGAATCACAGGTTTCAGAATACTGAAATGAAGATATTTCCACAGAATCCTGCAACATGAGCCAGTATTCTCAGGAATGAATTGTGAATGGGATATTGGTGTGAATTCAAACGATGGAGTTTTGAATGAACATTTGTCCAGCAGTTTTGTGACTAGGAGCGAAGTCATCAGATTCTTCCTCTCATTGGGCTGAATTGAACAATAATTTGTCTCAGTTACATTTTCATTGAGTGTGACAGAGGGATCGTCTGCACGAGGAACTGACCTAGCTTCCTGGTGCTGTCTTATTGAACTCACCTCATTAACTAACCCACCCCACCACCCCATGGTGTCCCTCTCATTCAATGCCGCCCGATTCTCCCACCCATCATGGCTGGAGGTGCTCAATATTGCCCAGATACCCCTTGATATTCTGTGATCCCGTGCACTGGTGCCAGATTTAAAAGGCCAATAGACACAAGGTTGAGCTTTCTCAGTTCAGAGCTGCCCTGCACAGTTTACCCTGAGCATAGCAGATAAGGAGAAATTACAACATGTTTTGCTGACTGGAGCACGGAGATCCTGGTGGATGGGCTCGTACAGATGTGAGCCATTCACTTCCCAGAGTGGCCCACACAACCAGACCCACTGAACATGGTCTGAGCTCACCACCCAGCTCAGTGCAGTATCTGCGGTCTGAAGAAATGTCCAGCAATACAGGACAAGCATCAATAACCTTCCTCATTCTGTCAGGATAAGGGTCACTGTGCTATAGCACTGACCCCCGAACAAGGCTCATGCTCCACCACTCTTACAACTTCTCTCTCTCTCTCTCTCTCTCTCTCTCTCTTTTACAACACCCCCACAAAATGTTGGAATGTTCTGGATAAAGCCAATTATGGAATGTTCCAGATAATGCTCCAAATAATTCCCATTGTCAGGCAATTGGCAATGCCCCAGTATGCACCAAAAAAAGGGAAGGAGTTGAGATGTGCGTTTTATGTTTTCAAATCACATAACAATTCAAATCCATCGTGAGGCCATTCAGCCCTTCAAAGGTGTTCTAGCATTTAATAAGATCGTGGCTGATCTGATAGTTTTCTCAACTCCATTTTACAGGAATGTTCTGTCATTCAACCCCCTGGGTTTGTGTCACTGAGCAGGAGACACTCAGGCACTTTTATCCCGGTTTTCTTCAAGCGCCTGTTTGAGGGTATTTCCCAAGGGAACAGACTCTCCTCACAATATATTCCATCAGCTTTATACATTTAGGTAATGGTAAGCACATTTTACTTAGGTCAACCAAAATATACACTTATTTTATGGTTATCGATATCCAATCACAATTAGTACTTCTGGTTATTTCACTTGTCTCACCTTGTTGTATTCACCTAAATACAGCTTCTAAACACTGGTCTCTTTATAAAATGTAATTTCCAGCAGATAACATTTTTGTCCTCAACCGTTATCTTGACCGTTATCTGAATTGTACCTTTTTCCTTGTTATGAAAGTTTCTCTTGCGCATTGTCTCTGACTGTTTCTGTCTGTAACAGTTACACTGTCTCCCACTTAGTTGGCTGGATGGCTGGTTTGTGATGAAGAGGAAGGCCAACAACGCAGGTTCAATTCCCCACACTCACAGAGGTTCCCATGAAGGGATGCTTTTTCACCCTCAACCCATCACCTGAGGTGTGGTGACCCTCAGGTTAAAACACCACGACTGGTCTCTCGAATGGCAGAACATTATCCTTTGGAACATTATCCTATCACTGTTAGCATTAAAAAAAATGTCTATATCATCATTTCGTTTTGCATTATATTCCCGGATGTTCTGGAGCAGTATGATCACTTCCCCCACACTATTCATTCCTGCCAATTCCCTGATAATCCTAGACTCCATTGTTATTTATGAACCTTCTGTCTGTGTCTCAAAAATAATCAATATCTCTGCCTCCAATACTCTGTGGGGAAGAGAGTTCCAAAGACTCTCAACACTGAGAAAACAAATTAATCTCATCTGCGTGTGAGCTTTTTTGTCTCCTTAACTAAGAAAGGAGATAATTACATTGGAAGCTTTACAGAGATGTTTCACTTCACGTATTCCTTGGGGTGAAGGGCTGATATTATGGAGGCTTTCACAGGTTACTCTTGAAATGGGAGTTGATCTTATACAAAACCTTGCGGAGAGTGCATCAGGTAGATTCCCACTGGGTTTTTGTATAGTCCAAACTTGTTGCCATTGTCATTGATTGTCGACAGTGTGGAAACAAGATATTCTGCCCATCGCGTTCACACTGATTCACCAAACTGCATCCCATCTAGTCCTGTCCCCTGACTCTATCCATGTACCCCTGTATTTCCCATGACAAACCCACCTAACCTACATATCCCTGGGCACTATGGGCAATCTAGCATAGCCAGTCCACTCTAAGCTCCACATCCTTGTGGGAGGAAACCCACACAGACGTGTGGAGAATGTTCATACTCCACATAGAAGGTTGCCCGAGTTTGGAATAGAACACAGCTCCTTGGTGATGTGAGGCAGCAGTGCAAACCACAGATCCACCATGATCCTCCATTAGTTCTATTAGTTACTTGTGGCTGACTAAAGAAATCTGCCTTGTTCTGACTTGTTCCTGTCACTGAACCAGTCTGAGACCTTTATCACCAGCCATATCACAAACCTGAGTACAGTTAAAATTTGTTGTGAGCAGTGGAGGAGTGGGACTATAAAAGGAAACAGTGACACACTCCAACCTCAGTCAGAATAGAAATGAGAAGAAGTTCTCCAAATGGGAATTCATTCAAGTGGGAATTCTCTTTCGCAGAAGTTTGTGGTTGCTTTATCTGTATATTATATCTGATTTTCCATAGACAGGTCAGTCAGGGGAAATGCTGCACGGAGAGAAAAATGCAGCTGCGACCACAATTAGACGAACCAGGACCTTACTTACTGGTGGAGTAGTGTCAAAGGTCCGAATGGTCCACTTGTGTCCCTCAGCCCTATGTTCTGATGTTCCATTCAGCCCTCCAGACCTGCTACATAGGAGCAGATCAATGTCACTTCGATGGTTAGGTGTATTTTTGGATCTGTACTTGGAAAATCCAGGCTGGATCAGGAAGTCAGCCCCGCCACCCAATCCCTTTTTCCAGCCTCCCCCTCTCTGTAACTCCTGCTCCAGATTTGGGTCATGTTACAGACCGAGATTCACTGTGAATACAGTCCCCATACCCCACTCGAGGGTTAACTCAAAGAAATCCTCGACTCTCCCTGAATGCAACATTGTACAACATGACTTCCAGGAAAATAACCAGTGATGTTCTAAAAGCATAACACGACAATGTAAGAAATAGGAACAGGAGCAGACGATTCAGCCCCTCAAGCCCGCACTGTCATTCAAGGGTTCAACTCCACTTTCCTGCTAACCCCTTGTATCCCTCAATTCATTGATATGTCAAAGCGAATCCACCCCTTCTGTAAATACATTCAGTGTTCCAGCTTCCACCACCATCTGGGTTAGGGAATTCCAGACTTTCACTACATTCTGAAAGAAGACGTTTCTTTGCATCTCATTGGAAATCGATTTACCTTATTCTGTATCTATATCATTGAGTTTGAGACTCCTCCCTGGTGTCGAAAAACATGCGCAAAATCTACCTTGTCAAGACACCTCGTTATCTTGCTCGCTTCAGTAATATAACCCTCATTCATTTCAAACACAATGACTAATCGCCTCACCTTTTTAGATGTACTCAACAATTCAACCCTTTCATCCCAGGAACCTGCCTAATGAACCAATCGAGTTACTTTCTGCGCCAGCATGCTGACGTTATGGTTCATGCACAGGAACACTCCAATCCCTTTGTACTGCTCCTTTTCAGTGAATCCTCATCATCATTCAATAAAGATCTGCGGTTTTGGTTCTCTGTGTCATCCCCATACTCGGATATATTTTTCACTCAACTCCCGCCATCAGGCTATCAGTGTAGATTGTAAATAACTGAAGCCGTCGGACTGATGTCTGTGTAAATCCAGTAGATATGTCTGTCATAAAGTTCGATTAATCCTGACTCTCCGATTTCCATGTGTTAACCAATCTTCATCCCATGGTAATACATTACCCGTCATTCTATGAGCTTCTATCCTCTGTAAGAACCTTTATTTTCTGATACCTTGTGGATAATCTCTGGAAAGCCTCGTGTCTACCATTCCCCCTTCATCACGTCCGCATGTTACATTCTCAGGGATCTCCAGACAAATGTTGCATGATTTTACAGGCAAAATATAGTTTCCCTTTCACAAAACCACACTGACTCTGGGTAAAGCTTTTCTAAATGCCCTGTAATTCCTTCCTAAATAACAGACTCTTGCAGATTCCCAGCAATAATGGTGAGGCTGAATGGTTCCTGCATTTGTCTCGCTCCTTTCTTGAAGATAGTTGCCACATCAGTTCAGTTTGGCTGGAGCTCTCCTGTAATCCAGAGAGTTATAGAATACTTCACATGGTGCCACCAATCACTCTGTAACCACTTCTTTTAAAACCAGCTAGAAATTACTGCTGACCTTCCTACCCTTAGTCTTATGGTTGTTCCTTTTGTTAGAGACAGTTCAAGAACTTCCCGCCTATTACCATCTTGGTTTTATTATTGACATACTTACAGTGCCTTCCCCTGTGAGGAATAATGTAAAATACTGGTGTAAGTTATCTGCCTGTCCCCGTAGCCAGTCCCCAGTCACATTCTCTAAATTTCCTCAATATATTTGCTCACTTTCTTTCTTCCAAAGGTCACACACTCATTTTGAACTCTCTTCATATACTCGGAATAGCTTGAGGTGTTTGTTTTTGTATTTCTTGCCAATTTACTTACATCATGCATTTTCTTCCCTTTTCCTCGCTTTCTAGATTCACACAGGCATATCACACACAAACAGACCCTTTGATTCAACTTGTCCATGCTGACCAGGTTTCCCAAACTAAACTAGTCCCATCTGCTTACACGTGTCCCATATGCCACTAAATATTTTCTAATCATATGCTTGTCCAACTCTCTTTGTAATGTTTTAGCTGTACTTGCAAATACCACACTTCCTCTGGCAGCTCATTCCAGACACACATCATTCTCTGTGTGAAAACGTTGCCCCTTTGTCACTTTTAAATCTTCTCCCGTTCACCTTAAAGCTATGTACTCTACGTTTGAACTCCCCTATCCTGTGGAAAAGACCTTGGTTATTCACTCTATCCATGCCTCTCATGATTGTGTAAACTTCTATAATGACACCCCCCAACCTCATACAATCCACTTGATACTAATTTCAAGAACAAGCATTGAAAGATAAGCACTGCAAATTTGAAACAGTATTCAAAATGACAGGTAAACAATCTTCATGCTATGATTTGTTTTTCTCCATGTTACAATACTAAGGCAGTATGAAACTCTTATTCGTGCCAATAAGAAATCAAACACCTGAATTCGTTTGTCTAAAGGGGGTGATGATCTCGACAGTGAAAACGTATCTCTGGCCAGATCTGTGTCAGAAACAGAATTATAATACCACACAGACAGCTTGCAGTTGCCTTTAGCAGAGTGAGATGAAGGCTGAGTATACATTTGGAAATTTGGATTAACTGTGAATTCAGTACGAAGGGAGAGAGGTGTTTTCAATAAGGTTTACTACAAGACGGAAATTCTCGGGAATGAGATGTGAATGGGAGGTGTAAAACAGCATGAATGGAGGGCCCGAGCAGCACTGAGACCAGAGGCAAAGTGGCAGCACAAAACGCAGCTTGGTGCTAGCAGAGAGAAGATAGACTTGATCAAAAGGCTTCAGGTGAAGTGGGTAGGGACCATAAGGTGAGAGGGAAGCTAGAATCAGGAAGTGGAGCCTCGTAGGGAAGAGGATGGAGAAGCAATGGCAGGGGTTTCTGGCGGTATTTCAGGAAGCACAGCTGAAATTCATGCCTAATATTGCTAATAGTCCCTGAAATAAACATCCTAAATTTGGCCTTACACTCAACAAAATTGTGATTGAATAGTATCCTTGACAGCTTTTGCCAACCCTGTATGATTCATCTCTTTATTGAGTCCTTCGTTTTGAACAGAAACAGTAACTTCTGAGCATTATGGGATATCTGTTTGAATTTCTGCCCATGTATACCCACTGATCTTCCTCTGGATCTATATCCACATCTCATGCTTCAGATCAGATGTGAGGCAGAAATCCTCAATTTACGTGTATTGTTTTTTCAATTATTCAGGGGGAGCTTATGCATGTGGCTGAACTCATAATCAGTGGATGCTGAATCCATTCTCCCAGTTTCTCCCTCTCTGTTGTTTCTGTTTGATGAAGTCATATTACAGTGAGCTGCCTGTGACGTGACTTCCTTTTCCTTCAAACCAGAAATCCCCTAACTCCGGGGGACAGGGCCTTCAGCTGTGACTGTTCCATCTCCCGCGGCATCGCCCTCACTCCATCCCCTCCTTCCCAGAACACTGATAGAACTCCCCTTGTCCACACTTCTTACTGCACTGGAATCCACATTCCCAGAATCATCCTCCACCGCTTCCACCACCTCAGTCGGACTGCACCATCAAACAGATCTTCTGCTCCCGTCCAATGTCAGTATCTCATCGGGACCATTCCCTCTTTGACATCATCCATCATCACGGACACTTCCCCACTCCCCCATGGCAAATTCCCATGCAAATGCAGAAGCTGCAACACTTGCCCATTTACCTCTTCCCTCCTCACTGTCCAAGGCCCCAAACACACCTCCCAGGTGAAGCGGCATTTCACTTGTACTCTTTCAATCCAGTCTCCTATCATTGTTGCTCACTGTGTAGTCACCTTTACACTGGGGAGACCAAACAGACTACATTGAGGAAAACTCCCACTCTGGAGGAATAATCCTGACAAACTCACTGCTTCCCATTTCAATAATCTGCCTTGCTTTCATGCGAACATTTCGTTCATGTGCTGCTGCAATGTTTCAATGAAGCACAACCCAAGCTCGAGTAACACCTCACCTTACACTTTGATACGTTAGAGCCTGTAGGGGGTTGATATTCAATTCCATAACTTCACAGCCTAAACACTATTATGGCTGTTCTCCATTTTTCATGCACTTCCCCTCCTGGCCTCCCTATAAACTTGTGTGTCCATCGTCTGCTGGTTCACCACTGCTAAAAGCCCATTTTATCTTTTGCCATGCCCTCTTTTCCCCATCACCCAGCCCCTCACCTCTGTCAAGGGATTAAAAAGCCCAGTTTCCAATCCTTTTCAGTTCTGAAGAATTGTCACACGAGACGTATAACGCTAACTCTGTTTCTCTGTCTCTGCAGATGCTGCCACACCTGTTGAGTTTTTCCAGAAATGGAGAAACGCAACAGGCACAGTAAAGGAACAGAACAAATTTTCAAGTAAACAAATAACTATGGATACTGGAAGTAAAATTGCAAATATTACTGGAAAAACTGGGAGCTTTGTAAAAGGATCTCTGGACCTGAAAGATCAACTTTACATTCACTCCACAAGATGTTGCCAGACCTGGTTAATTTCTTCAGCAATTTCTGTTTTTGAAAAGGTTCCACAGACGTGTGTCAAAGCTGCTCGAATGCCCTTTCCTACATGAGTCCTACCGTACACCGGGAAGTGGACAATAACACAAGGTGCGCACATTCATTGGCTCTGAAACAATATAAGGTTGGCATCACTGACACTACAAAGCTCTTACTCATGGCCAGGGAGAGGGAAAGACACTCACATCAAACATAGATGCTGATATTATGCGAATGGAAAAAAAATCAGGTGAATATGTTAAAGGGTTTAAGGAGGGAAATAAATCGGAGGGAATGACATCAAGGAGAGACACTCAGCAGAATGAGAATATGGAAATGGAAGTGGAACCACAGCAGAAACCAGAGTAGGTCATTGAGCACAGGGCTGATGTGTGAATGAGTCTCAGTGTGAACTGGGGGACAGTTAGTAGAATTGAATTGCAGATATTGCAACTCAAACGGGGCATTCATGTGGTGATGTAGGCCACCGCAGCAGCAGAATTGCATTCAATTATAATCTATAACTTTTCCCTCAGGAAAATCCTCCAGACTACCATTAGCATCAAGCTGATCTATGGTTCAGTGACGAGTGTGGGTGAACATGCCAGAGTCAGACCATATGTAGCTAAACCTGATGGCAGCCGAAAGTCCTGTACAGCTACAGTGACACTTTTCTTATTCCTGTACACAAATCCTCCTTAAATGAAGGTCAACAGACTATCTTCCTAACTGCTTTTTCTTCCACAACGAAACAATCACAGAAGCATAGACTCTGTTCTGTTAAAAAAAACATGATCTACATTAGTCCTACTTTCTTCCATGAGATCCATAGCCATAAATTTTATGATACTTCAAGTGTTGGTCCACTTACTTTTTAACGGTTGTGAGATTTCCCATCACAACTACCCTCTCAGGAAGTTTATTCCTGATCCCAACACCCTCTGGATGAAAAACAACATTCAAATCCTCTCTAAACCACACACCCTTCACTTGAAAAGTCTGCCTCTTGTTCTTGGACCTTTGACTAAAAGGAACAGCTGCTGTCTATCCACCCTGTCCATGCCCCTTGTAATCTTATCCTTCTGAATCACGTCAGCTCAAATTTCTCTGCTCCAAAGTAAACAACACGAGTTTATCCAGCCTCTCTCCATAGCTGATATGCTCCATCTCAGAGAACATCCTCGTGAAATTCCACTGCAACCCTCCAGTGCAATCACATCCTTCCTGTAATGTGGCTCCACAACTATACACAGTATTCCATCTTGGCTTACCCACAATCCTGTATAATTTTTACAATCTATGTCTCGATTAATAAAAGCTATTCTAACAGTCGCATGTGACTTCTTGACTAACCTATTACCCTGTCCAGTCCCATTCAGGGATGTGTGGTGGAGCACCCTCTGAGCTTCCTCGTGTGCTGCCATTCATTGAGTACTCCCCTGTCTAGTTCCTTCCTTTAAAGTTCATCACCTCATATTTATCAGGGTTACCTTCCATCTGCCTTTGATCCACCCATCTGACCGTTCCATCTGTATCTTCCTGTAACTTAAGACATTCCCCCTCACTGGCAACCACCCGGCCAATCATTGTATGAAACATACACGTATTTATCGCACTTCCCCACCCCCCTCCACATTCACATCTATATCATTTATGAATACCAAAAACAATAAGGGACACAGCACTGATCCCTGTGGTACAGCAGGGCACTTGTCTCCAGATACACAAACAGCCTTCTCCCACCACCCTCTGTCTCCTGCCATTAAGACAATTTGAATGCCACTTACCAAGTTATCTTTGATACCATGAAATTGTACTTCCTTCATCAGTTTCCATCGAGGGGTTTTGTCAAAGGCCTGGCTGAAAAACCATATAAATGACCTCTCCGAAATAAATCAATAAAATTCGTTCGGTATGACTTCCATCTGATGACTTCACGCTGACGATCCCTGATCAAACATTGAACATTATGAGTCCAATCAGCCACTCATTCATCTTACACAGGAATTGGAGCAGATCTTTTACAGATTTGTGCCTATATGACAGGAATTGAAAGAGAATTTGCAGGTTATAGAAAGGGAAGAACTTAGAATAACCAACTTCACTCGGGAATGGAAAGTATTGGGCAAATTATTGGGATTGAAGGCAAACAAAACAACCTAAAGGCCTCCTCAGTTATTTACTTCAGCTGTTGTCAGTAGTCGTTTCGTCACCTCTGCCTTGAAGACCTCTGTACAAAAGAAAAACTTCAAGAGAAAAATACCCATTTTGAAGTTACAGTATCGTCACAAATCTCCCTTTGAAAAAAACCAATATACAATGATGGCCTCATTTTAAACTCTCTATTCTTATTGTATTAGTAGACTGCAATGCATATATATTGCATTGACACTAAGCATGCAAGCATTCACAACTCCATTCTATTTCAGTCAGTTTGCTCTTGCCACAGAACGCCTCCATCTTTCTTCATCCAAACTGAATGGCCACAATAATAACTTCTATCTGAACAGACCAAACGTTTTGTCCCTAAATTTGTCCACAAACGTTTAGGAGTTATGATCGTATTTAGATTTGTCTCGGCACGTTATTTGCAAGTTAAGTGCTGAATTGTTGTAATGCCAACACCAAGCTAAAGGCCTCTTTCCCCATTGTAAAATACTTCTGTTGATGGTTTCACCGGACACTGCAATCACACATTACATAATGGAACAAATCTCGTCTCTCCAATCTTCCTCTCAATGACATGTCTCCTCATGTCTCAACTTAAAAGATTTAAATGCTTCCGTATTTCTTAATGTTCTAGCCCCTTTACCTGCTACTCCTGGCCTATGCCAGTAAACTTTACTCTCACGGGTACATGTTTTAAGAAGATCTCGCACATTTTTCTCAATCCCTCACAGAAACCAAACCTTGACTTGTGTACCAACTGATATTCATAAACCATTTCAGCTTCTAATCTTGCCATTTTAACTCTCTGCTCTCACACACGAGTTCTCACAACTGCAGGATGTGAATTTTTGAACTCCTCCAAAGTAAGGATCTCTCTAAGAGTGCCATTGGTTTGCTCTGCTTTTAACACCTTCCCCACCTTTCAAAATTGCTTTGTTTGATTCTTTCAAACTCAATGTACATTTCACCAGGGTCCCTTTTCTTAGATTCCTAAAACGCTGTCTGTCGGCTTCTGGCACAAACTCGTATGCACTTAAGATGGCTTGATTCACCTACTCATATCTCCAGATGCCATCTCCGATAGGGATGCAAGTACCTCACTCCTTACACCTACCAGCTTTGTTTGGATCAATTAAATCCACATGGTGACTGACCACCACATTCGCATAACGAGTTTCTCAAATGAAATATAAAAAGGCTACCCCCATCCTTCTCATCAAATGTAGACAATGCCTGTACATAGTTAAGCAGATCCCCATCAGGCCTTTGGCTACCGTAGAGTTGCTAATCCTCACTATCATAGGAGATAGAACAGTACAGCACAGAACAGGTCCTTCAGCCCACGATGTTGTGCCGACCATTGATCCTCATGTAAGGTAAACCTAATATACGAATCTCAAATTTCTGTGACCATATGCATGTCCAGTAGTCTCTTAAATATATCCAATGACCTCGCTTCCACAACTGCTGCTGGCCACGCATTTCATGCTCCCACACATCTCTGCGTAAAGCACTCGCCTCTGACATCCCCTCTATACTTTCTGCCATACAGCTTAAAAATATGACCCCTATATCGTCCTCATTCAGCCTACCGTCTCCGTTCATCTCTACCCTGCTAAGTCGACTTTCTTCTCAACTTGCTCACTTTTCGAACTCTCTTTCTTTCTGCTTTTTTCTTTCTTTTTCTGTCTTTTTTTCTCTCATTTTCTTTTAATTCTACTTTTAATCGTATTCCAAACTGTCTCAATTCTATTTTGTGTTCAAGCTGCCTCATTTGCAAATGAATTCCAGCCAAAGGTTCTGATGGTGTTTCCATCAAAATGTTAATGCTAAGCTATAGCTGTAATTATCTCTCCTTATCTCACAGGCAAACACAAACCCAACTCCAGCGTGTCTGCCAATTCTAACAGCTTTACGTTGCTCACCTATTGTAAAATCTCCAACTTCACTTCTTCCACACCCAGAGGACTCTCTTCTAGATGAAAAAAAAACATTACTACATAAAGCACTGTTAAAACCAACCGAATTCAACACCTGGAACAAAATACACTATCAACTATCCAGACGCCGGCATTGAGCCCAACAATCTCCCTGAGCACATTCTCCCATCCCCACGTGGGTTTATTCCGGGTGCTCCATTTTTCTCCCACAGCTCGAAGATGTGCAAATTAGGTGAATTGGCCTTGCTAAATTGCCCGTTCTTTTCAGGAATGTGCAAGTTAGTTGCAATAGTCATGGGTAAATATGGAGTAATAGGGGAGGGGAATGGGTCTCGGTGGCTTACTCTTCGGTGTGTTGGTGTGGACTTGATGGGCCAAATGACCTATTTTCACACTGTAGGGATTATAATTCTGAACCCAGTTTGGAATTGTCAATTTCGAACAGGGTAAGAGTCCCCAGTTTGCCACACTAGACGGGCCTAAAATACGTTAGTATGTTGGCCTAGATGCCAAGCTTGTCTTATAGTAAAGGTAGTTGTGAAATGGGTGTTCTAGCTGTGATGCGGCTGGTCAGACCAATTATTTTAAGCAAAATGCAATTTATTTAATCTCTCGAATAAAAATGCGTAAAAAGAAGTGGAGTTTGGAATAACTTAACTATCGGAAAACTTAACAGAATAATAGATAAAGTACCTTCTACTAATGAACTGTTAAAATGAACTAACAACTCATAAAGTCATCCCTTGGCAAAAAGACACATCCAAGGCCCTTCAGTCTTGCATGCAGTTCTCCAATTCAGGAGGAAACAGCATCAAGACAGATTTCTGAGAGAATAGCAGCAAAGGATCATTTATTGAAGTGTCCATCCCTTCTCTGACCCCAATCACCTGGTGACTGTTACAGCTCAGTAAAAGTGGAAAGTCTGGCCTGTGAGAGCTGGCCATTGTTATCACTATTTAAAAACAAAACCTAAGAACCTCCTAAATTATTTACTTGAGGCATTTGTAGTCGGCAGTTCGGCTTTTAAGATCTCTCTTTAAAGAAAAGGAGCAAAAAAAATTTTTTTTTAAAGTGACAGCATTGTCAGGGATACACTGACATGGGATACATGGGATACACTGGGAAGTGAACAACAGACCGATGCACATCCCCCATTTCCAACATGGAGCAGCAATGGGACATACTGGGAAGTGAACAACAGACCGATACACAGTCCTATTTCCAATATGGACCAGCACATGGGACACACCGGGAAGTGAACAACAGACCGATACACAGTCCTATTTCCAACATGGACCAGCACATGGGACACACCGGGAAGTGAACAACAGACCGATACACAGTCCTATTTCCAACATGGAGCAGCAATGGGACATACCGGGAAGAGAACAACAGACCGATACACAGACCTATTTCCAACATGGAGCAACACATGGGACACACCAGGAAGTGAACAACAGACCGATACACAGTCCTATTTCCAACATGGAGCAGCAATGGGACATACTGGGAAGTGAAGAACAGACCGATACACAGTCCTATTTCCAACATGGAGCAACACATGGGACACACCAGGAAGTGAACAACAGACCGATACACAGTCCTATTTCCAATATGGACCAGCACATGGGACACACCGGGAAGTGAACAACAGACCGATACACAGTCCTATTTCCAATATGGAGCAACACATGGGAAACACCGGAAAGTGAACAACAGACCGATACACAGTCCTATTTCCAACATGGAGCAACACATGGGACACAACAGGAAGTGAACAACAGACCGATACACAGTCCTATTTCCAATATGGAGCAACACATGGGAAACACCGGAAAGTGAACAACAGACCGATACACAGTCCTATTTCCAACATGGAGCAACACATGGGACACACCAGGAAGTGAACAACAGACAATTACACAGTCCTATTTCCATCATGGAGCAACAGATGGGAAACACCAGGAAGTGAACAACAGACCAATACACAGTCCTATTTCCAACATGGAGCAGCAATGGGACATACCGGGAAGTGAGCAACAGACCGGTACACAGTGCTATTTCCAACATGGAGCAACACATGGGACACACCGGGAAGTGAACAACAGACCGATACACAGTCCTATTTCCAATATGGACCAGCACATGGGACCCACCGGGAAGTGAACAACAGAACGATACACAGCCGCATTGCCAACATGTAGCAGCCATGGGACACACCGGGATGTGACCAACAGACTGATACACAGCCCCATTTCCAACATGGAGCAGCACATGGGATACACCGTGTTGTGAACAACAGCTTGACAGACCCACTTATCCCCGTCCATAGAACACCACTTGGGACACAGCAGGAAGTGAACAACAGCCTGACACACAGCCCCATTTCCCATATGGAGCAGTACATGGGACAGACCGGGAAGTGAATAACAGACCGAAAAAAACCCCATTTCCAACATGGAGCAGCACATGGGACACACCAGGAAGTGAACAACAACCTGACACACCCACCCAACCCCGTCCATGGAACACCACTTGTGAACATCTGCCTGACACACATTCTGCCTTTCCATCATGGAGCAACACATGGGACACACCAGGATGTGAACAGCCTGACACAAACCCCCACCCGTGATAATGGAACAGCACATGGGATACACCAGGATGTGAGCAACAGCCTGACACACACCCCCATTTCCAACATGGAGCTACATACGGGACACGCCGGGAAGTGAACAACAGCACAACACCCTCCCCCCTCGTCCCCCACCACCCCTATCCATGGAGCACCACATGGGACATACTTGGAAGTGAACAACAGCCCAATACACAACACCCACCCCTCACGCCATCCATGGAGCAGCACATGGGACACACCAGGAAGTGAACAACAGCCCGACACACATAACACCCCACACCCCATCCAGGGAGCACCAAATGACACACACCGGGAAGAGAACAACAACCCGACACACAATGTTTCAACGTTTCTGAACTTCACAATGCCAGCACTCGATACACTAGGGAGCCAAAACCCAAGGCCAGGGAAAGATACAGAGGGACAGAGAGATTCACAGTAAAGACAGAAACAGGCAGTTAATTAACTGAGCACATGTGGAAATATCGAGGAAAAGATAGGTAGTGGCACTAACTGGAGGATTGACTCATTAGGGAGCAAGGTTACAAGAATGAGAATATTGAATAAAGCTATTTTCAGATTAGCTGAAATGGATTGTTTCATCAAATTCTGAATCATTTTCAAAGAACACTTCAAACAACAGAAACTGGGAGAAGACCAACACGGAGAGCTGTGCCGACTGTGCTATTACATTGCTCAGAAACCTGAACTATCTGCCCAGCAAGAGGAGCATTGCTAACCTTTACTATCATATGGGAACTGTACAATATCAAATAGACACAGCAGGGGAAGGTTTCTATCTACATTGGACCAGTATAAGGTGTAGGTGTGTCTCTGTGAGCGAGTGTGTGAGTGAGTGAGTAAGTGAGTGAGTGTGGTGGGCGCGTGCATTTGGGGTGCATTAAGAGGAAATTCTCTTGAAGGAAACTAGGTTAAATATGAACAACTGGCAGGGATTTGGATAATTGACACAGAGAGACTGAGGGATGTTTCGTGGACAGATGAGTTAAAGTGCTTAAGAATATTAAAATAAAGGTTTTGCCAGACACAATAGCGATATCGATCAGCGTGCACAGGAATGTCAGATAGATGGGCTTTTGATCTGAGTTCGAATCACATTTGTTCCTGCAGGTTTCCACCCGAGAGTGTCAGCATTACGTCTGTATTTCACAGCTCAAGGTTCAAACAGCAGATGAGTTAAGCCAGTGAAGTATATTCTGGAACAGTGAGTAGTTAAAGTTAATAATGGTCAGGGCATGGTGTCAGGATTCAGCTCATGGCCAAAGGGATCACTAAAGTTGTGATTCTTCTGCGTCAAACACCATCTGCAAGTTCCCCTCCAAGCCAATCACCACCCTGACTTGGAAATATACCGGTTTGCCTTCACAGTCGTTGGGTCAGAATCCTGGAATTCCCTCCCTAACGGCATTATGGGTCAACCCACAGAAAGTGGATTGCAGCGATTCAAGAACTCTCCACCATCTTCTCTCGGGAAACTAGGAATGGGTTATTAATGCTGGCCAACCAACCATGCCCAAGACCCAGAAATGAATAAAAAACGATAAATTCTTCAGGGATGGGATGAAGCCCCAAATGTAAATGGAGTCTGTAAACATAATAGAGGACAATGACCTTCACACTCCAAATATTTAAATAACAAGGATAGGGAGACAATGGTTCACATCTAAAACTGAGAAGGTCAACATAGAGACTCATGAGTAACACTGTCAGAATCAAGGAGGGGATAGTAATTGAACACGTTCCCTGATGCAGTTAATAGTGGTCTGCAGAGTGAATATCTGGATTCGGAGTCTGAACATGAACAATAATAGTGACAAAAAGTGAAGACGATATGAACGAACAGTAATGCAGTCGTAACTGTTTTAAAGAAAAACATTGCTGGACAATGAGACTTACCAGGGACACCAACGATAGACAGGAGAGGATAATAAAAATATTGAATAATGCGAAGAGCAGAAAGGATCCGCAATGATAATGAAAGCTGATCATAATTCAAAGAAAGATACCAAACATAATTAGATAAACTCCTGCTCATTGTTGGAACATTCCAGTCCAATGCTCTCAGATTCTGATCCATTATTGTAACATTCCAGTCTACTGTTCTCGGATTATGATCTCTCCTCCCCTTCTCTATCTGGAGCTTCTGATCCATGTAACTTCTGCCGATGATGCTCCTGCTCATACTTTGCAATAACACATCGACCGGTGCCCATTTATCATTAAAAGTTGGGAAGTCTCCACTGGGATAATTCGAATCCATGGAGACTGACATTAATCACAGTCACCAAACAAACAGACTCAGTTAACCCCTTCCTTACATAACATTTCATATCATAATAAAAGGGAATATTTACTCAGTCTCGATGGAATGGATGAGGGTTACTGACGGACTGGCTATAAATCTTTCAAATTATTTTTTACTTTTTCCTTGTTTGTGGGAGTATTGCCAGAGCACTGCAGGAGACAGGGATAAAATAGCAAACTAGCTGCATAAAACGTTTTGTGGGGTAATTTCTGGGTACGTTAACTTAAGGGAGAAAGTGAGGATTGCAGATACTGGAAATCAGAGTCCAGAATGTGGTGCTGGGAAAGCACAGCAGGTCAGCCAGGATCAGAGGAGCATTGACATTTGTTGTATAAGCACTGAATCAGGAATGATGCTTGTGGCCCAAGGGGGCAGAGAGATAAATGGGAAGGGGATGGGGTTGGGGAAGGTAGCCGATAATGTGATAGGTAGATGAAGTTGGGGTTGGAGATGATATGTCAGAGAGGAGGGTGGGGCAGATAGATGGGAAGGAAGATGGACAGGTCGGACAGGTCATGGGGTGATTCTGATTTGGAAGGTTGGAGCTGAGAAAAGTTGAAGTGTCGGGAATGAGAAAACTGTTGAATCCACATTGATCCCATATGGTTGCAGGGTCCCAAGTTAAAAGATGAATCTTTCCTTCTCCAGGCGTAAAATAGTTAAGGTTTGGCAGTGGAGGAGACCCAAGACCTGCATGTCCATGGCGGAGTGGAAGGGGGAGTTAAAGTGTTCAGCCATGGGGTGGTGAGGTTCGTTGGTGCGATGCCCCAGCAATGTTCTCTGAAGTGTTCCGCACATTGGCTTCATTTCTTCCCAATGTAGAGGATACATCAGGACCAACGGATAATGCAGGAAACGTGTGTGGAAGTACAGGTAAAACTCCGGAGGATGTGGAAGGATCCTTCGGGGTCTCAGATGGAGGTGAGGGGGAGGTGACGATGAGGGTGGGGGGTAAGGGTGAGGGGGAGGTGAGAGTGAGGGTGAGGGTGAGGTGAAGATGAGGGGGAGGTGAGGGAGAGGTGATGGGGAGGTGGGGTGAGGGTGATCTGAGGGGCTGGTGGGGGGAGGTGAGGGTGAGGGGGATGTGAGGGGGAGATGAGAGTGAGGGGGAGGTGAGGGAAAGGTGAGGGAGAGGTAAAGGTGAGGGGGAGGCAAGGGGAAGTGAGGGTGAGGGTAAGGGGAGTGTGAGGGGCCAGCTGAAGGTGAGGGGGAGGTGAGGGTAAGCGTGAGGTGGAGGTGAGGAGGAGGTGAGGGTGAGGTGGTGATGGGGGGAGGTGAGGTTGAGGTGAGGGGTAGGTGAGGGTGAGAGGGAGGTGAGGGTGACGGGTAGATGAGTCTGATGGGGCAGGTGAAGGTGAGGGGGAGGTGAGGGTGAGGGGGAGGTGAGGGTGAAGGTGAGGGTGACGGGGAGGTGAGGGTGAAGGTGAGGTGGATGTGAGGAGGAGGTGAAGGTAAGGGGGAGGTGAGGGGGAGATGAGGTTGAGTTCAGGGGGAGGGGAGGGGGAGGGGGAGGTGAGGGTGAGAGGGAGGTGAGGGGTAGGGGAGGTGAGGGTGAGGGGGAGGTAAGGGTGGAGGTGGGGGTGAGGGCGACGTGAGGGGAGGGGAGGTGAGGGTGAGGGGAAGGTGAGGGGAGGGTGAGGGGAGGGGGAGGTGAGGGTGAGGGGAGCTGAGGGGGAGGTGAGAGTGAGGGGGAGGTGAGGGTAGCGGAGGGTGACGGTGAGGTGGAGGTGAGGGTGAGGGGGAGGTGTGGGGGAGGTGAGGCGGAGGTGAGGGTGAGGGGAAAGTGAGGGGGAGGGGGAGGTGTGGGGGAGGGGACAGGTGAAGGTGAGGGGGAGGTGAGGCGGAGGTGAGGGTGAGGGGGAGGTGAGGGTGAGCGGGAGGTGAGAGGGAGGTGAGGGTGGGGTGGAGGTGAGGGGGAGGTGAGAGTGAGCGTGAGGTGAAGGGGGAGGTGAGGGGGAGGTGAGGGGGAGTTGAGGATGCAGGTTTTCCAATTCTTGCGGTTGCAGGGGAAGGGTCCAGGAGTGGAGGGGGCTTGGTGGGTGGCATGGACCTGACAAGGCAGTCAAGCCGAGAATGTCCTGTATGGAATGCAGATCGGGGTGGGGAGGGAAATATATCCCTGGTGGTGGGATGTGTTTGTAGGTGGCGCAAATGGTGGAGGATGATGTTTTGTATGTGGAGGTTTGGTGGGATGGTAGATGAGGAACAGGGTGTCCTTTCCCTGTTGAGTTTGGAGGGGTGGTATTCAATGGCGGAGTTGTGGGAAGTGGATGAGATGCTCTGGATGGCATTGTTGACCATGTGGGAGGGGCAATTGCAGTTTTAGAATAAGAAGGCCATCTGGGATATACACTGGGTTCAGAGTGTGGTGCTGGAAAAGCACAGGCAGCATCCGAGGAGCAGGAAAATTCGACTTTTTGGTCCAGAGTCCTTCATCATAAATCAGGCTTTTGCCCAAATCATCGGTCCTCCTGCTCCTCAGATGCTGCCTGACCTGCTGTGCTTTTCCAGCCCCACACTCTTGACCCTAATCTCCCGCATCTGCAATACTCACATTGTCCTACACGCTAGGTTCAGCCACTTTTGTAAGACTCCCTTTAATTCTGTTCTCACTGCTATAGGAAAGATGTTGTTAAACTTGAAAGCGTGCAGAAAAGATTTCCAAGTATATTGACAGTGTTGAGTAGGTTGGTGGTGGTGAGTGATGTTGAGCTACATAGAGAGTATGAATGGATTGGGGCTGTATTCTCTGGAACGTTGAGTCTGAGGAGTGACCTTACTGAGGTTTATCGTGGTGAATCCCGATGCTCCATGGTGAGCAAGGCCAAAGGCCAGGGAAACAGACACGACAGTTATTCACATTAAAACTGGATAATTACTCATCGACAACATGTTGACGAACGATGGAAATAGACTGAAGAATGGGACTGGCCGGAGGAATCAGAATTTAGAGGGTGCAATCACATGAATGAGAACAAAAATAAAGGCATTGCCATATCAACTGAAAGGATTAGTTATATCACATTCTCAATCCACCTCAGTGAACCAGACCAGACACCATAAACCCAGAGGAGATATCTGTTTGTCATGGAGCACTGCGCAGACCAGGCTAGTGTACTGCTGAACAGCACCCTGCAATCAGTCCAGAGCGGAACACTCTGCACACTATAGCAGTACATTGATCTATAAGCGCAGATGAGATATGTGTTCAGCAGGGAGCACTGTGCAAACCAGACTGGTGTACTCTGCAATACAACCACAATCTACCCAGAGTGGAAAGGTATGCGGACAACAGTAGTGCATTGATCTATAAACCTAGATGAGATATGCGACCAGTGTGTGGAACTGTGTCCATCATCCCAGTGCATTGTTCAGTAACATTGTGTTAGATCACTGCCCAGAGTGGGGAAAATTGCAGCCCATACTGGAAGTGACAGGATGTGCAGCTCCCATCCATCTACAGCTCCATATCTCTATTGTGCCATGACACAGGGGTGCTGTGGGTGTGAACATCACTGCCAGAGAGAGATGGTGAGGGTATCAGTTTACGGATCTACAAATGGGAAGGGATTGGGGAAGAGACAGAGAGAGCAAGATTGAGAGACAATGTCATGGAACGATGTGTTCACAGGTTCCAGA
The DNA here is from genome assembly GCF_047496795.1 of Chiloscyllium punctatum. Lineage (NCBI taxonomy): Eukaryota > Metazoa > Chordata > Chondrichthyes > Orectolobiformes > Hemiscylliidae > Chiloscyllium > Chiloscyllium punctatum. Next base: position 9,860,249 of record NC_092755.1, read on the forward strand.
AAGCTGTATTGAAGGCATTTCGACAGTATCCTGCAATATGAGCCAGTGTTTCCAGGAATGATGGGTGAACGGGATATTGGTGTGAGTTCAGATGATGGAGAGTATTGGATGAACATTTGTTCTGCAGCTTTGAAACTGAGTTGGGTCGGCAGAATAATTCATCACAGTGACATTTTCACTGAGTATGACAGAAGGATTACCTGTATGAGACTGAGCTAGTTTCCTGTGATATCTCATCTAACTCACCATATTAAAAGTTTGGGAGAAGATTTAAAGCTTGGGTGCTCGTTGTTGTGGTTCTGTTCGCCGAGCTGGCAATTTGTCTTGCAAACGTTTCGTCCCCTGTCCAGGTGACATCCTTAGTGCTTGGGAGCCTCCTGTGAAGCGCTTCTGTGCTGTCACCATATTAACTCTCTACCCCACCCCATGGCATCCCTCTCATTCAATGCCAGCTCGATTTTCCTTCATGGTTGGAGGTACTCACGAACACCCGCATGACCCTAGATATTCTGTGATCCCTGGCACTGGTGCCATCTTCAAAAGGGCAATGGGCACACGGTTGAGCTTTCTCCGTTTGGAGCTGCCCCGAACAGTTTACCCTGAGCGTGGCAGATATCGAGTAATTATACCACAGTTTGTCAACAGAGACACAGAAGTCCTGGTGAACGGGCTATTGCAGAGGAGGACCACTCTCTTCCCAGAGTGGGCCACACTACCAGACCCACTGAGCATGGTCTGAGCTCACCCCCCAGCTCAGTGCAGTATCTGCGGTCTGAAGCAATGTCCACCAATACAGGACAAGCATCAATAACCTTCCGCATTCTGTCAGGATAAGCATCACCGTGTTCTCTCTGCCCCCACATACTCACTGTATGTCTGTTATAGCACCACCCCAAACAAGGCTCATGCTCCACCACACTCACTACTGCATATACAGTCTCTCTTTCTCTTTGCCCCCCTCCACATTACCCCCACCCCACCAATAAGACGGCATAGATAGAGCATTGTGGAATGACTCCCAGCGGACACCTCACCCTGTCCCCCACCTACACCAGCAGTAATAGCAGGGCCACCCACTCCCATCCTCACTCCCTCCCTTTCTCCCATTCCAGGAGAAACAGCCTGGAATAGGACAGAAAGGGCCAAGCCGAGTGGTGGAGTGCCCGATATCCGTTCCCTCACCCGCCTCCTCCCACCATATGGGGAAGACACTGCTAGGAGCCAGAGAGGACCAGGACGCCTCGTGTGGAGATTCTGAAAGATCCAGGTCCCACCGACTGAGTAAGGAGCAATATTCAGTGAAGGACAATGCTCACTTTAAACCACTGTCAGCTCTGTTTTCCCGGCACAACTTCGAAGCCATGGCCCTACTGCCATCTCCCTTTCGTATCGAGCTGCTACAAATGCAATCCCCACCGTCTCGGTGGGCAGGAGGGTGGGCTCATAACACATCGTCCCCAACACTTCCCAGGAAGGGACCACAAAGGCTGCCTCCTACATCTCCTCCTGTAAACAGTTGAGATACTGAAACTAATTTACTGCTCTCCTCACTTGTCCTGACATCTTCAATAATCTGTGCTCATATACACCCAGTGCCCTCTGCTCCTACACCCGCTTTATAATGGTACAGAATATTTTATATTGACTTTCAGAGTTATTCCAACCATGGCGCATTACCTCACACTGCTCTGCATTGACCCTGATCTGCCATAAACCTGAAAACTACACCAATGTGTCACTGTCCTATTGGAGTTCCACACTGTCCTTCACACACTTTATAATTCGTTCAGGTTTAGTATCTGCAAACATTGAAATTATCCTACAGTCATGCTCCACACAGAAATACTGACTCACTCACTATTGTGAGCAAGTACAATACTAACATACTCCCTGAGGACAGACTTAAATACTGATGCACAATCGACAGAGTAAGTGAAATATTGACAAGGTCACTGTGGAGCAAGAGAAATACTGACAGACACTCCATGCCTGTACTTGTTTCTGTGTATTAGTGACCGCCTCTATGTCTCTGTATTAGGATGTGTATATCTGTGTGTATCAATGTGGAGCGAGTCTGGCAGTCTCTATTGTGCTTAAAGTGATGTAATATCCCCCTGACGCGAGATCTGGGGAAGGGTCCTTTCATTTCTGTCCACAGATGCTGTCAAACAGGCTGTGCTATCTGTTGCTGTCAGTCTCAGTAACCCCCCTCCCCAATACCACTGTCCAGGTGGGAATGGAGGGTGAAAGTCATCAGGGATTCAACTTGGGAGGGATAGAGAGAGGAAAGCAGCTCACAGCACCATCCAAACACAGACGCAAACACAGACACACATGCACATACACATACACACACACACACATACACACAGACACACTCACGAAACAGGCACACACAGACACAGGCATACACACTCTCGCATAGATTCAGACACAGACACATACACACTCACAGGAACAGACACACAGATGCAGATACACACACACGCAGTCAAACACAGATACATACACAGATGCACAAACAGATACAAAGAGACGTACGCAAGCTCGTGTCCCGCAGTCCTGTGTTCTGATGTTCAATTCAGCCCTTCCGGCCTGCTTCACAGGAGTACATCAAGGCCACTCCGATGGTTAAGTGTAGTTTCGGAAATGTACTTGGAAAATCCAGGCTCTGTCAGGAAGTGACACCCCCCACCTCCAATCCCTCGTTCCAGGCTTCCCCTCTCTGTAACTTTTGCACCAGATGTGGGGCATGTTACAGACCCAGATTCGCTGGGAATACAGCTCCCATACCCCACCCAGGGTTAACTCAAACAAATCCTTTGCTCTCCTTGAATGCAACATTGTACAACATGACTTCCAGGAAAATAACCAGTTACTTTCCAAAAGTATAACATGAGGACATGAGAAATGGGAACAGGAGTAGGCCTTTCGGACCCTCAAGCATGCACTGTCATTCAATAAGAGCATGGCTGGTCTACTCCAGGGCCCAACTCCACTTTCCTGCTAACCCCTTACATCCCTCAACTCGGTGATCTGTCAAAAGCCAATCCACACCGTCTGTATACATTCAGTGTCCCTTGCATGCTGCCTGAACGGTTGTTCTTTATCTGCACTACATTCTTTCAACACAGACTCACATACACACGCACACAGACAAACTCACAGCCACCCCCCACACGCACATAGCTGAGAGAGACACATAGGCGCACATACAGACACACAGAGATGAACAGATGCTGACGGACACACACATGTGCGTGTGCTTACACACACACATACACAAACACACACACACAAAACATACGCAGCCATATATTTCACCAGTTTCGTCATTTCCCCTCCCCCGACCTTATTCCAGATGATTCCCCCCACCTCCAATTCTGCACCTCCTTCTTGAACTGTACTACCAGTTCATCTTCCTTCCCACCTATCCACTCCACACTCCTCTCTAACCTATCACCTTCACCACCTTCATTTAACAATTGCCTTCCCAGCTACCTTCCCCCAGCACCATCCCCTCCCATTTATCCCTCAGCTCCCTTGGCTCACAATCCTCATTCCTAATGAAGGGATAATGCTCGATATTTTGACTCTCCTGCTCCTTGGATGCTGCCTGTACGGTTGTGCTTTACCAGCACCACACTCTTTCAACACATATACACACACACACACACACACACGCGCGCGCGCGCGCACACAGACACAGAAACACACACACAGACAGACACAGACACCGACACACGCACACACAAACACACGGACACATGCCGACACACGCACAAACACACAGACTCCAACACTCTCCACACACATGCACACATAGGCTCATACACAGGCACACACACAAACAGACATATTCAAACAGTCACATGCACACCCACACTTCCCACACATGCACATGAAATCAGTTTAAATACCAAAAAAAAAGAAATTATTTTGGGAAAACGAGAAAGGGAGATTGAGAGACAATTTCATGGAAGATCACAGTTTTCAGAATGCTGATTTGAAGATATTTCAACGGCATCCTACAATGTGAACCAGTATTCCCAGGAATTATGGGTGAATGGGGTATTGGTGAGAGTGCAGACGATGGAGAGTTGTGTTTGAGCTTTTGTTCCACTGCCTTTTAACTGGGAGTGACCTCAGCAGAGTCTTTGACTCGGGATCATTATGGCTGTTCTTCAGTCTTCATGCATTCTGCTTCCTGGCCTCCCTATCTTCATGGTCTCCCGATGCTCTTGTCTGTGCCTTGTTTATCTTGCACTCAGTAGAGACAACCCATTTTTCCTATTCACACTTTAATTTACACCCATTTCACATCTGTTTCTCTTTCACAGCAATTAAAAGCTCATTCCTCTGTGGCATTGCACCTCCACATGCTCTGTTTCCCATCATCCCTCATTCAGTTTTGCGAAAGGGTTAAAAAGTACTTTTCAGTTCTGAACAGGGGTCACGCTGAACTTGAAATATTATTTCTCTTTCTTTCTCTCCACAGATGCAATTAGACCTGCTGAGATTCTCCAGCAATTTCTGTTTTTGAGCAAGTTTCAAAGACGTGTGTCCAAGCTGCTCCAATGCCCTGTCCAACTTGAAGAGACATACACTGGGAAGTGAACAATAATGCAAGATGCACAAATTCAGTATTAGACTGAGAATGACATCAAGGAGGCTGAGAAAAAGTGCACTTAATGAGAATTGATTGTGATATCTCCACTGTTTGGTGTCATTCATAACACAATCTGTGGGCATCAATCATCTCAGCTTTGGGAGAACACTGCAGGAGGTCCTCAGAGCAGCTCCCTCAGCCCAGGCATCTCCAATGTTTCGGGTGTAGGTTATGCTCGCTGAGCTGTAGGTTTGATATCCAGACGTGTCATTCCCTGGCTGGGTAACATCATCAGTGGCGACCTCCAAGTAAAGCGAAGCTGTTCTCTCCTACTTTCTATTTATATCTTTCTCATGGATGGGGTTCCTGGGGTTTGTGGTGATGTCAGTTCCTGTTCGTTTTTTGAGGGGTTGATAGATGGCATCGAGATCTATGTGTTTGTTTATGGTGTTGTGGTTGGAGTGCCAGGCCTCTAGGAATTCTCTGACATGTCTTTGCTTAGCCTGTCCCAGGATAGATGTGTTATCCCAGTCGAAATGGTGCTTTTCTTTTTTTTAAATTCCTCTGTGGCACTGCACCTCCACATGCTCTGTTTCCCATCATCCCTCATTCACTTTTGCCAAAGGATTAAAACATACTTTTCAGTTCTGAACAGGGGTCATGTTGGACTTGAAATATTATCTTTACTCATCTGTCTTTTTTTAAAAAAAGAAGAAATACACTGATGATGTTACCTAGCGAGGTAATGAAACGTCTGGACATCAAACCTACAGCTCAGCAAGCAAATTTACACCCTAATCCTTAAACTGAGCTACAAACCTTCACAAACCTTGCATCTCCAATGTATCATCATAGAATGTGGAAGGAGGCTATTCAGCCCATTGAGTCCAAACTGAGCAGACGTAGTGATATTCACTGAAGTTTACATAATGTTCAGAACAACCCATTCAGCTCTTGAAACAGTCTGTGTCCATGTGCAACAAGACCAGGACAACGTTCAATATTGTGCTGTTAAAGCCAGGATAATACTTATATAACAGCACTGTACATTACCACAGTAAAAAGAGGAGCTCATTCAGCACCTCTCTCTGGGTTCACAAGAATATGGAGAAGTCATTCAGCCCATCACATTATTGAACAAGGCGTAGGATAGCCCATTCAGTCCCTCCTGCCTATTACACAGGAAGAGAAGAAATCTGCTCACTCCCACACGTCACTAACATGGAATCAGAAAGAGAACCACTTCACTCCCGATATCATTAAAAAGGAACAGGAAGAAGTTATTTGGCTTCTCAAGTCACGAACAGTGGAACAGGAAGGTGTCAGAAATGCTTCAACATCACTAACAAATGGAGCAGGGCCTGAACAGATGGACTGCTCCAAATTGATCTACATGGCTTACTTACTCAAAATACGTAAGTGATACTTTAACATGTTTTTCTGGCAGTCAAACTGAAGCCAACGTTTTTTAGCCATTCTCCAAGTTGTCTTCCATCTCCAAGAGAGCATACCCTTGGTCTCCATGGAGGTCAGAAGCTGGTGCGGAATGGCTAACTGTTTCAGAATGAAGTTATTGTGAGTGCCAACAGGATTGTGTGTGAAGTGACATTCAACGCAGTGTCACACAGAACATTAAAGTGTTCAGAGTTCACTCAGAGCTTGTACCTCTCTGTCAATCAACATGGGGGCTCTGCAGAGGCACGTAAACTATAGGGAATCAAACATGCAATGAAAAGTATGGAATTTCCACCCCATTTAGCTATTTGAGACATAATGAATGTCCGTCCATAACCATCAATTTTCAATTTATTATTTCCTCACAGCGCTACAGACTAAACACACAGTTACTGCACTCTCTCCTGATGATACTATCACGCAAGGGTCTAGTCTGGAGAAACTCCTTTGGACTGTCTCAGTAACAAAGAGATCATTATTTATAAAGCAGAACAAATATGTACACAATGCACCAAATATTCCCTCAACAAAACAGTACCATTGGGAAAGATACACAAACTCTGGCACTTCAATCATTTTGCATGAAGAACCACCTATCATTTACTTTCTGCCCCGAAAGAATTCTGTTTGTGACTTATGACTAAGGCCATCGAGGTCCTTTTCAACAACAGTGCTTCCCAATTAGATTAGATTAGATTAGATTACTTACAGTGTGGAAACAGGCCCTTCGGCCCAACAAGTCCACACCGCCCCGCCGAAGCGTAACCCACCCATACCCCTACATCTACCCCTTACCTAACACTACGGGCAATTTTAGCATGGCCAATTCACCTAACCTGCACATCTTTGGAGTGTGGGAGGAAACCGGAGCACCCGGAGGAAACCCACGCAGACACGGGGAGAACGTGCAAACTCCACACAGTCAGTCACCTGAGGTGGGAATTGAACCCAGGTCTCTGGCGCTGTGAGGCAGCATTGCTCACCACTGTGCCACCGTACCAATCTATCACCATTTAATAAATATAAATGCTATTGATAATGGTTGTCGTTAATATCTGAATTATTTTTATACCTTGTGAGCAGCTATTGTCCAAACAGTGATTCATCTGATACCAAACAAGTCTTCAGTCCAGAGAAAAACAATACTCTTCTCCTAACTCCATTATCCAATTGTTAATCCATGGTATATATTCCACCCCTACCTACCCATGGACACTAACATTCCCAATCACCCTTATTCATCCATGTCAATCGTCTGCTGAAAGTTTAAATACTCCACTCCCACTGGTTCTCAATTGTTGATGTCACAGCGGACAATCTCCACAAACCCCAACAGGTTTATCAAAGATCATTGCTCTTTCCTGAATCTAGGCTGACTCTACCAAATCGTATCATTATTCTCCAAATGTTAAGTATTCATATTCCTTACGGAAGGTTACAACGATTTTTCTTCTCGCAGCTGACATTAAGCTATCCACTCTCCAGTTTTCTGCTTGCCCTCTCCGTCCTGTTTTAATTATTTAGTCTCACAATAGCTGCTTACCAGTCTGTAGGATCCTTTCCAGAATCCAAGCAGCTTTGAATAATAATCAATAATTCTTTTACTAGCTCCGTTGCCACCTCCTCAGTACTCATGCAAGTAGCTCATCAGATGCATCACTTGACAAACCTTCACTTCAATGAGATTTTCAAAGACATACTTTTTATTAATTCTAATTTTCTGTAGTTCACCTTTTACAGTTGCCACTCTGTTTCCTCATTTGTTTCCGTACCTTCCTCTATGGAGACAGAACCAATGCATTCCTCTCAGTGGGCAAATGGCTTCTGTCAGCTAGTGATGTATCGGAGGACTGCACTCCAGAGATGACGGATAAGTCACACACTCCAGCCTGGAAAGTTCCAGAATCAATCCAGTTCCCTTCACGGTGAGTGTCAGCACAATCCTGTCCCTGGTGTGAGCCTGCAGACTATACTGAAGGAGGGGTCACAGGCCAGTGAGCAACTCGTATTTTAAAAAAAGACCGGTTTCACACATTACACCTGGAATGGGTCCAGCTTAGGAAAATAATCCTGGAAATCACAGGGAGGATAGTGCAGTGCGTCGCTCCTCCCTGTTGACAGCGCTTCGCTTCTGTGTGGTCTCAGCTCCATTTGTTTTCCACGGACACAGACACTCTGTAAATTCAGTGTCCAGAGTGGTGTCACCAGACCCTCGGGTCTCCCTGAATAAACCCAGCAGCTGACAACACATAACTGAGAAAAGCATCCACAGAAACTCCACTGACTTTCAAAGGACAGGAAATTCCCCACACCCATGGTGTACACATTTAGATTTGAAAATACATTCACCTCCTTAGTTTCTCTTCCTGGCTGAAAAAGCCGTTGCGTCTCTGCACAGTGCCACAGTAACAGTTCCTCTCTCCAAACAAGCAGTTCACAACAGAATATTGCGTTTCTGTTTATCTCAGCAACTATAAGGGCAGCACCAGTATTGCTGATGGAGTTGATCATCACACTCAGGGAAGAGAGTCAATAGGAACATAACTCATTTTAAACTGCAATATACCTAAATCGACGTGATATTCAGGAATATGGGAAAAGGAAAATGTAAGAATAACTTGCCATTTTATTTTCCTTCCAGTTGATCATCAGAATGCCTTTGCTCGCTTTTCATTTTTTCTCTCTCTTTCTGGCATTTCTCCATCCATTCATTTCAAACCTTGCCCCTAACTCTCCCTCCAATTCAATCATCCCTGATACCAGGATTGGGTCAGTGTGTGTGTGTGTGTGTGTGGGGGGGGGGGGGGGGTCACTGTTGTTTGTAATATACATAAATGATCTGGAAGAGGACAATGTTGGTAAGAATAGCAAGTTTGCAGATGACACGAAAATTGGTGGAGTAGCAGAAAGCATCATGGACTGTCAAAGAATGTAGGAGGATATAGACAGACTTGAGAGTTGGACGGAAAAGTGGCAGATGGAGTTTATCCAGACAAATGTGAGATGATGCATTTAAACAAGACTAATTCTAGAGCAAATTATAGAATGAATGGAAGAGCCTTGGGAAACGTTGATGGGCTGAGAGATCTGGGAGTGCGGGTCCATTGAACCCTGAAAGTTGTTGCACAGGTGGATAGAGTGGTCAAGAACGAATATAGTATGTTTGCCTTCATTGGATGGGGTATTGAGTATAAGAGCTGGCAAGTCATGTTAAGATTGTACAAGACATTGGTTCGGCCACATTTAGAATTTAATGTACCGTTCTGGTCACCACATTACCAAAAGTATGTGGACGCTTTGGACAGGGTGCAGAGACTGTTGACAAGGACGTTGCCTGGTCTGTAAGCTGCTAGCTGTGAAGAAATGTTGAGTAGGTTAGGATTATTTTCATTGGAAAAAAGGAGATTGAGGTTCACAAAGTCATGAAGGGTATAGACAGGATGGATAGAGACAAGCTTTCTCTCAGTGTAAAGGATTCAATAACGAGAGGTCGTGATTTCAAAGTGAGAGGTGGAATGTTTAAGGGGGACACACGCGGCAAGTGCTTCAAACAGAGGGTGATGGGCGTTTAGATCGTGTTGCTAGCAGAGGTGGTAGAGGCAGGCACGGTAGATTCATTTAAGGTGCGACTGGACAGCTGCATGAGTAGGTGGGGAACAGAGGGATACAGATGTTTAGGAATTGACTGACAGGTTTAGACAGTACATTTGGATCGGCTCAGCAATGGAGGGACGAGGGGCCTGTTCCTGGGCTGTAAATTTTCTTTGATCTTTATAATAAATAATATTATTTCCCAGTTGCTTTCCGTTGTGAAGCAGGGTCACTGGACTGGAAACGTTATCTGTGTTTCTCCTCACAGAGGTTGCCATACCTGTTGAGATTCTCCAATACTTTCAGACTGCAGAATTTTATTTCAGATCTCCAGCAGCCACAGTTCCTTGGTTTATTTCGTCGTTAATGCTGTTGTTTCATGGGATTTCAGCATCATTGGCAAGGGCAGCAGGTGTTGTCCATCACTAATTCCCCTTGTCTGTGAGATAATTTGTCAACACAATATGGAGCCAACCACAACCACATTGTCGTGAGTCTGAAGACACGCTTTGTGCAGACTGGGAAATAATGTTCAGTTTCTTTACCAAAGGCTATCAGTGAAAAATAAAAAAAAAATCCAGATGGTTTCTGCTTTCCATGACTGAAATTAGGTTTAATTCCAAATGTTATCATTCGAATTTAAGCTCTGTTGTCAGCTGTGGTAGGATTTTATACAGTGCCTTTGGAGTCATAGCCTGTGCCTCTGAATTACCCGTCCAGTGATATTATCACTCTGATATAGAGTCCTTATTCCATAGTCCATATTCCCTTTTCCATTATCCCTGCCAGAGAGAGAAGGCGGGGGAATCAGTTTAAGTACCAACAAACAAAAGGATTTTCGGACAAAAGAGAAAGGGAGATGGAGAAAAATAATTTTGTAAGATCACAGATTTCAGAATGCTGAAATAAAGATATTTCGGCAGCATCCTGCGACATGAGCCAGTATTCCCAGGAATGATTGATGAAGGGGATGCTGGTGTCTTTTTCTGATGATGGAAAATATCGGCTGAGCATTTATTCTGCAGCCTTGTAACTGGGAGTGGGGTCAGCAGAGTCTTCGACTCACTGGGCTGAAGTTAACAATAATTTGTCTCAGTGCCATTTTCATTGACCGTGACAGAGGGATTGTATGTACAAAGCCGAGCTCGTTTCCTGGTGCTATCTTATCGGACTCATCTCATTAACTACCTACCCCACCCCATGGTCTCCCTCATTCAACATCAGCCCGATTCTCCCACCCATCATGGCTGGAAGTACTTATCAAGGTCCTGAGAGCCCTGGATATTCCGTGATTCCTGGCATTTGTGCCATCTTGAAAAGGCCAATGAACACACGGTTGAGCTTTCTCAGTTTGGAGCTGACCTGCACAGTTTACTACGAGCATGGCAGTTAAGGGGCAATTACATCACGGTTTGTCGACAGGGGCACAGAGGTCCTGGTGGATGTGGTAGTACAAAGAAAGACTATTCTCTTCCCAGAGTGGGCCACACCTCCAATCCCACCGAGCATGGTCTGAGCTCACCACACAGCTCAATGCACTATCTGTGGTTTGAAGAAATGGCCAGCAATACAGGATAAGCATCAGTAATTTTCCCGGTTCTGTCAGGATAAGGGTAACAGTATTCTCTCTGCTCCCCCACACTCACTGTATATCTGTTATAGCACCGACCCCGGCTCATGCTCCACCACTCTCACTGTGGCATACCAAACCTTTCCCATCTCTCTATCTCTCTCTCTCTCTCTCTCTCTCTCGCCTTTGCAACACCCACAAATGGTGATAGAATATTGTGAACAATGACGATTATGGAATATTCCAGATAATGTTCCAAATAATTCCCATTTTCAGGAAAATGTCAGTGCCCCAGTAAGTTACAAATAATGGGAAGGAGTAGAGATGTACCTTTTTTGAATCACATTCAATAAAAATCGATCATGAGGCCATTCAACCCTTCAAACATGCTCCAGCATTAAATAAGATCGTGGCTGATTCAGATGACACTCGGGCACTTTTACCCCGGTTTTCTTCAAGCGCCTGTTCGAAGGCATTTCCTATGGGAACGGAATCTGTGAGCAATATATTCCATCAGCATTATACTTCTATGTAATGGTAAGACGTTTTACAATTTATTTGAATTATCAAAATACAATTTGTAGCAGAGAACGCTTTTATCCTCAGCTGTTATCTTGACCGTTATCTAAATTTTACCTTTTTCCTTGTTATGAAAGATTCGCTTGACTTTGCCTGTGCCTGTTTTTGTCTGTAACAGTTACACTGTCTCCCACTCACTTGGCTGTACGGCTGGATTGTGATGCAGAGGGATGCCAACAGTGCATGTTCTGTTCCCCACATTGACAGAGGTTACCATGAAACGGACGCTCTCTCAACCTCACGTCATCACCCGAGGTGGGGTGACTCTCAGGATAAACCACTACCACTAATGACAGAGCAGCCCCATGGTGCTTTGGAACTTTATTCTCTGCCTGTTAGCTTTGTAAAGTGTTTTTTAGATTATCATTTCATTTTGCTGGATGTTCTAGAGCAGTGTCATTTGGTACCACTGTCAGAATTTCCGCATGCTGCACATTCCTCCACACTGCACCATTTGCCAAGAGGTGCGAGGGTGGAATGAAGAAATTCTGGGAAGGTGAGTCTCACCGTTTGAAAGACTTACCTCAGGTGTCGAGGCCTCTATTTGCTGATAGGACAGAGGAGCGAAGGAATTCTAGGAAGTTTTTAAATGGGTGAGGAAAGGGATTGAGGATCTGAAAAGTGACTACAGAGAGGTAGGTTGGAAGCTGAAGAACAGGACGAGTTGAGTAGTGATCTCAGGTTTGCTACCGGTGCCACGAGATATTGAGATGAGGAACAGTCAGCGAATGCAGCTTAACACGTGGCTATTTTATTCGTATCTGAGGAATAAGAGAATGATAAGGTAGAAGGTAGGGCCGATCAGGGATAGCGTAGGGAACCTGTGCCTGGAGTCTGAGCAGATAGGGGAACAAAGTAAGGACTGCAGATGCTGAAGACCAGAGTTGAAAAATGTGGTGCTTGAAAAACACAGCAGACCACGCAGCATCCAAGGAGCAGGAGAATCGACGCTTCGGGCATAAGCCCTTCTTCAGGAATGCCCTAAATGAGTTTTATTTGCTTCGGTTTTCGCCAAAGAAAGGGAATATGTTGTAAATGAAAACTTCGAGGAGCTGGGACACAGTCTTGACGAGGTCAAGATTGATGAAGTTGCTGTGCTAGAAATTTTGGAAGACATTAAGATTGATAAGTCTCCAGGGCCAGAGCAGATTTATCCTATTTATCCTCGGCTGCTCCGGGAAGGGAGGAAGGAAGTTGTTAAGTCGCTGGCAAAGATATTTGCCTCCTCACTCTCCACAAGAACAGTAACGAGGATTGGAAGGAGGCAAATGTTGTTCCTCTTTTCAAGAAGGGTAATAGGGAAATCCCTGGCAATTACAGATCAGTCAGACTTATGACTGTGGTGAGAAAGGTTTTGGAAAGAATTCTAAGGGATAGGATTTATGACTATTTGGCAAAGCATACTGTGATTAAAGGCAGTCAGCATGGCTCTGTGAGTAGCAGGTCATGCCTCACAAATCGTATTGGGTTCTTGAAGAGGTGTCAAGACAGGTCGAGCAGTAGGTGTGGTATATATGGAACTCAGCAAGACATTTGATCGGGTTCCCCATGGTAGGCTTATTCATAAATCCAGAACGTATGGGATACAGGGAGATTTGGCTATCTGGATTCAGAATTGGCTGGCTGACAGACGGCAGAGAGTGGTTGTGGATGAAAAGTATTCTGCCTGGAGGTCAGTGTTTAGTGGGGTCGTGCAGGGCTCTGTGCTTGGGCCTCTGCTGTTTGTAGTTTTTATAAATGACTTGGATGAGGAGGTTGAGGGGTGGATTAGTAAATTTGCAGATGACACAAAGGTTGGAGGTGTCATCGATAGTATAGAGGGCTACTGCAGGCTGCAGCGCAACATAGACAGGAAGCAGAGCTGGGCTGAGAAATGGCAGATGGAGTTCAACCTCGATAAATGCGAAGTGATGCGTTTTGGAAGGTTGAACTGGAATGCTGAATATATGATTAAAGACTGGATTTTTGTCGTTGTGGAGGAACAGAGGGATCTGGGTGTTCAAGTGCATAGATCCCTCAAAGTTGTCACCCAAGTGGAAAGGGTTGTTAAGAAAGCAAATGGGGTTTTGTCTTTCATTAACGGGGGATCAAGTTTAAGAGCCGTGAGGTTTTACTCCAGCTCTACAAGTCACTGGTGAGACCACACTTGGAATATTGTGTCCAGTTCTGGTCACCCTACTATAGGAGAGATACAGAGGCTTTGTAGAGAGTGCAAAGAAAGTTTACCAGGATGCCACCTGTACTGGAGGGCTTGCCTTATGAAGAAAGGTTGAATAAGCTCGGACTTTTCTCTCTGGAGAGAAGGAGGAAGAGAGGAGACCTGATCGAGGTGTACAAAATAATGAGAGGAATAGGTAGAGTCAGTAGCCAGAGACTTTTCCCAGGGGCAGGATGAGAATGGATATAATGATATCGGAAGCAGTTCAGAGATGTTTCACTTCCTTTATTTTAGGGATGAAGGCCTTATATTATGGAGACTTTAACAGGTTACACATAGGAAGAGAGATGATCTCATTGAAACGTACAACACCTTCAGCAGAGTGGATCAGGTAGATACCCACTGGGTATTTTTATGGTCTAAACTTGTTGCCATTGTTATAGAACCTCGACATTGTGGAAGCAGGACATTCTTCCCATCGAATCCACACCGACCCTTCAAACAGCATCCCACCCAATCTGTCATGGCCAATCCACTCCAAGCTGCACATCTTTGGATGTTGAAGGAAACTGGAGCACTGGGAAGAAATCCTCACAGACACAGGGAGAATGTCCAAACTCCACATGGAGGGACGCCCGAGTTTGGAATTGAACCCAGCTCTTTCGGGATGTGAGGTTGCAGTGCTAACCACAGATCCACCATGCTCCTCCATTAGTTCTATTAGTTACTTGTGGCTGACGAAAGGAAACTGCCTGACATGTTCTATCACTGAACCTGACCCAGTCTGAGACCTTTATCATCGGCCATATTCACCAACCTAGTTATATTTTAAATTTGTTGTGAGCAGTGGAGGAGAGGGACTAGGAAAGGAAAAGTGAAACCCTCCAACCTCAGACAGAACCGGAGTGAAGAGAAACTCACAAAGTGGGATTTCATTCAAGTGTAAATTCTGTTTCCCCAATGTTTAGGATGGCCAGGTCTTTATATTATATCGAGGCTGGCTTTGTCTGATTTTCCATAGACATGTAAATTAGGGATAATTGTGCATGGAGAGAAAAGTACACCTGGGACCACAATGAGATGATCCACGAACTTATTTACTGGTGGAGTAGTGCCAAAGGGCCGAATGGCCCCCTCTTGTCCCTCAGCACTGTCTTATGAAGTTCCATTCAGCCCTTCAGATCTTCGACACAGGAGCAGATCAAGGCCACTCTGATGATTAGGTGTAGTTTCGGAAATGTACTTGGAAAATCCAAACTGGACAGGAAGTGAGCCCCCACCCGCGAAACCCTCTTTCCAGACTTCCCCTCATTGTAACGTCTGCTCCAAATATGTGTCATGTTACAGATCCAGATTCGCTGCGAATACAGCCCCCTTACCTCACCCAGAATTAACTCCAACAAATCCTCTGCTCTCCTTCAATGCAACATTGTACAACACGATTTCCACGAAAATAACCAGTTATTTTCCAAGGCATAACATAAGAACATAAGAAAGGGAACAGGAGTAGGCTATTCAGCCCCTCGAGCCTGCACTGTCATTTAATATGAGCATTCAAAAAGAACATTCAATAAGTGGCTCAACTACACTTTCTTGCTAACCCCTTGTATACCTCAACTCGTTGATGTGTCAAAAACCAATCCGCACCATCTGTAAATACATTCAGTCTCCCAGCCTCCACAACTCTCTGCATTAGCGAATTCTGGATATTCACTACCTTCTGAGAGAAGACAGTTAATTACATCCAAGTTTGAAATCAATATCCATTATTCTGTTTCTATGTCCCCGAGTTCGATACTCTGCCCAGGTGTGGAACCATATTCTCAGCATCTACCTTGTTAAGCCCCCTCTGGATCTTGTACCTTTCAGTAATATCACCCTCATTCATTTCAACCACAATGAATAATCGCCTCACCATTTTTGATGTACTCAATAATTGAACCCTTTCATCCCAGGAACAGCCTAATGAACTAAACTAGTTATTTGCTGCGTCAGCGTGCTGACTTTATGGTTTATTCACAGGAACACTCCAGTCCCTTTGTACTGCTCTTTAGTTTGGGAGTCCTCTTCATTAAATAACAGCCTGCCTTTTGGTTCTCACTGTTATCCCCAAACTCGGATGTATATTGCACTCAGCTCTCTCCATCAGGCTATCAGGATAGTTGTCAATAACTGAAGCTATTGGACTGATAATTGTGGTAATCCAGTAGACACATCTTTGACATAAAGATCGATTAATCCTGACTCTCCAACTCCTATGTGTTAACCAACCTTCATCCTATGCTAATACAATATCCACTGTACTATGAGATTCTGTCTTGTGTACGAACCTTCATTTTGTGATACCTCCTGGAAAATCTCTGGAAAGCCTCATGTCTACCAGTCCCCCTTCATCACGTCCGATTGTTACATTCTCAGGGATCTGCAGAAAGTCTTTGCATGATTTTACAGACAAAATATACTTTCCCTTTTACAGAGCCATGCTGTCTCTGTGTGGAGCTTTTCTAAATGCCCTGCAATTCCTTCTGTACTAACAGACTCTCGCAGATTCCTAGCAATAATAATGAGGATAAATGGTTCCAGCTTTCTGTCTCGTTCCTTAATTGAAGACAGGTGCCACATTGGAGGGTTTCCAGTGGAGTTAAGGGATTTCTGGTTTGAGGGAAAAGGAGGTCACGTCAGCAGCAGCTCACTGGAATCCAGAGTGTTGTGGAATATTTCACACGGTGCTACCTGTCAATCAGTAAGTGGTTTTTTAAAAATCATCTATGAATTACTGCTGACCTGGCTACCCTTAGACTTATCTGCTTGTCAAAAACCTTATTCCTTTTGTTAGAAACAGTTCAAGAACTTCCCCCACTATCAGTTTGTTTATATGATTGAAATATTTACAACAACTTCCCTTGTGAGCAATGATAGCCAGTTCCCCATCCATGCCCTCCAAATGTCCTCAATACACATTCGTCACTTTCTTTCTCCGAAAGGTCACACACTCATCTTGAACATTGTTTTCATATACACGGAAAAGTTTGGGATGCTAGCTTTTATATTTCTTGCCAATTTACTACATCATGTATTTCCTCCCCTTTTTCTTGCTTTCTATAATATGAGAGAATGTGTCCTGTAATTGGAGAGGGGGAACCTGGAATCAGGAAGGAGTGATGAGAAGGGAAGAGGATAGAGAAGCAATGGCAGGGGTACCTGTGGGTTAGTTCAGGAAGCACAGTTGAAATTCATGCCTAGCATCTGTTTATGGTTCCTGAAATAAACTTCCGAATTCTGGCCCTGCACTAATGCTCATCAATTTGTGTTTGAATAGTATCCTTCACAGCTTTTGGTTCATCTTCTTATCGAGTCCTTCTTTTTGAACACCCACTGACCTTCCTCTGTGTCTATTTACAAATCCCGCTTCAGCCCAGATGTGAGACAGAAATCTTCATATTAAATGTCTGGTTCGTTTCAATTATTCAGGAAGAACTTCTAAATGTGGATGAACACATGATCAGCCGAGGCTGACTCCATTCTCCCAGTTTCTCCATCTCTATTGTTTCTGGTTGATGATGACACATTCCAGTGAGCTGCTGCTGACGTGACCTCCTTTTCCCTCAAACCAGAAATCCCTTAACTCCAGTGGACAATGCCATCCGCTGTCACTGTCCCATCACCCGCGCTTCTCCCAGCCCCTTCTTCCCAGAGCAATGATAGACCTCCCCTTGTCCTCACTGCCCACTGCACTAGAATCCATATTCATGGAATCATCTTCCGCCAGTTTCACCACCTCCAACAGGACAGCACCATCAAACAGATCTTCCCCTCCCCTCCACTGTCAGCATTTCACACAGGAACCCTCCATCACCCCGAATATTTCCCCACGCCCCCATGGCACCTTCCCATGCAAATGCAGAAGCTGAAACACTTGCCCATTCACCTCTTCCCTCCTCACTGTCTAAGGCCCCAGTCACACCTCCCAGGCGAAGCAACATTTCACTTGTACTCTTTCAATCTGGTCTCCTGTCATTGCTGCTCACAATGCAGTCTCCTTTACACTGAGGGGAACCGAACAGAGACTGCACTGAGGAACACTTCCATTCTGTCTGTTGGAATGACTCTGACTCTCTTAGAGTTCTTTCCCATTTCAAGAACCTCCCTTGCTCTCATACTAACTTTTCAGTCCTGAGCTGCTGCAATGTTCAAATGAAGCACAACCCAAGCTCGAGTAACATCCCACTTTACACTTTTGTACGTTACAGCCTATATACAATTTCATAACTTCACAGTCTGACGCCATTATGGCTGTTATCCATTTTACATACATTCTCCCTCCTGGTTTCCCCATGACCTTGCTGGTTGTGTCTTCCTTATCCTGCACCTAATAGAGAAATCCACTTTCATCCACTACATCTTAATTTAAAGCCGTTTCACATCATCCTCTCGTTCACCACTTTTAAGAGCCCATTTATCTTCTACCACATCCTCTTTTTCCCCGCCACACACACCCCACACTTGTCATAGTATGAAAAGGCCCATTTCCAAATTCTTTTCAGTTCTGAAGAAGTGTAACACTGGATTTGAAATGCTAACTCTGTTTCCCTGGCTCTATAGATGCTCCCGCACCTGTTGACTTTCTCCAGAATTGAATAGGCACTAATTTTCAATGAAACGATTAAATATGGATTATTTGGAAATAAAGATACAAATATTGCTGGAGAAATGCGGGAGCTTTGTAGAAGGGTCACTGCTCATGAAAAATCAACTCTACTTTCAGTCTAGAAAATGCTGCCACACCTGCTAAGTTTCTTTAGCAATTTCTGTTTTTGATCAAGTTCCACAGACGTATGTCAAAGAATCTTAAATGCCCTGTCCAACATGGAGCACCATACACCCGGAAGTAAACAATCACACCACGTGCACAAATCCATTGGCTCTGACACTACATAAGGCTGGCATCACTGACACTACAGCACTCTTCCTCATGGTCAGGGACAAAACCAGAGGGAAACACATTCACATCAAACACAGTGAGTAGTGCTTCTCTCATTCATTCAATGAGTTAAACTTAACGCTTTTATTCAATCAAACAAACTGCATTCATTAATTCATTGAATCAAACTTCAATCATTGATTCAATGCATCAAAAGTCTGTTTCAATGAAACAATTTGCTTCAATGAAACGTTTGTTTCAATGAAACAAACTTTACTCAATTATTTAGTGAATCAATCTGCACACGTTCATTCACTAAAAGAGACTGTACTTGACATTTCAATGAGTACAGCTACTATCATTCAATTAATGCAACATGTTTCACGCATTGAATCAATCAAACTGCGCACATTACTCCATGAACCAAACTTCACGTATTAATTTAATGAGTAGAGCTTCTCTCATTCATTCAATGTGTCAAGCTAAAAGCTTTAAGTCAATCAAACAGACTTAATTCATTCAATGAGTTAAACGTAACGTTTTTATTCAATCAAACAAACTGCATTCATTAATTCATTGAATCAAACATCAATCATTGATTCAATGCATCAAAAGTTTGTTTCAATGAAACAAACTTTACTCAATTATTTAGTGAATCAAACTGCACACGTTCATTCAATGAAAGAGACTGCACTTGACAATTCAATGAGTAGAGCTACTCTCATTCATTCAATACCACAGGTTCCAAACATTGTCTCAATCAAACTACACACATTCACTCCATGAACCAAACTGCACGCGTGAATTCAATGAGTAGAGCTTCTCCCATTCTTTCAATGTGTCATATAAAAGGCTTTAAGTCAATCAAACCAACTTAACTCATACACTTCCTGAATCAAACTGCACCCACTCATTCAATGAAATACACTGCACGTCTTCATTCAAAGAGTTAAACGGCTCCTGCTATTCATTCAATGCCACGAGCAAAACACATTCATTCAATGAAACAAACTGCACACATTCTTTCAGTGATACAGACTGCACGTCTTAATTCAATGAGTAGAGCTTCTCTCATTCATTGAACGTGTTCAGCTTAACTCTTTTAATCAATCAAACAAACTGCATTCATTAATTCAGTGAATCAAACTTCAATCATTGTTTAAATGAAACAAACTTAACTCACTTATTTAGTGAATCAATCTGCACACGTTCATTCAATGAAAGAGACTGCACTTGACAATTCAATGAGTAGAGCTACTTTCATTCATTCAATGCAAAACGTTTCACGCATTGAGTCAAACAAACTGCACACATTCACTGCATGAACCAAACTGCAATCAGTAGAGCTTCTCTCATTCATTCAATGTATCAAGTTAAAAGGCTTTAAGTCAATCAAACAGACTTAACTCATACACTTCGTGCATCAAAGTGCACTCATTCATTTAATGAACTACACTGGAAGTCTTCATTCAAAGAGTTAAATGGCTCCTGCCATTCATTCAAAGCCACGAGCAAAACGCATTCATTCAATGAAACAAAGTGCATGCATTCCTTCAATGAAATTAAGACTGCACGTCTTAATTCAATGAGTAGAGCTTCTCACATTCATTCCGTGTGTTAAGCTTAACTCTTTTATTCAATCAAACAAACTGTATTCATTGCTTCATTGAATCAAACTTCAATCATTGATTCAATGAATCAAACGTTATTCATTTTTTGAATGAAACAAACTTAACACGCTTATTTAGTGAATCAAACTGCACACATTCATTCAATGAATGAGACTGCACTTCTCAATTCCATGAGTAGAACTACTCTCATTCAATTAATGCAACAAGTTGCACGCATTGTGTCAAACAAACTGCACACATTCCCTCCATGAACCAAACTGCACGTGTTAATTCAATGAGTAAAGCTTCTCTCATTCATTCAATGTGTCAAGCGAAAAGGCTTTAAGTCAATCAAACGAACTGAACTCATAGACTTCCTGAATCAAACTGCACCCATTCATTCAATGAAATACACTGCACGTCTTCAATCAATGAGTTAAATGGCTCCTGCCATTCATTCAATGCCACGAGCAAAACGCATTCATTCAATGGATCAAACTGCACGCATTCATTCAATGATACAGACTGCACGTCTTAATACAATGAGTCGAGCTTCTCTCATTTATTCGATGTGTTAAGCTTTATGCTTTTATTCAATCAAACAAACAGCGTTCATTAATTCATTGAATCAAACTTCAATCATTGATTCAATGAATCAAACGTTATTCATTGTTTCACTGAAACAAACTTAACTCACTTATTTAGTGAATCAATCTGCAAACGTTCATTCATTGAGACTGCACTTGACAATTCAATGAGTAGAGCTACTCACATTCATTCAACGCCACAAGTTTCACGCATTGTGTCAATCAAACTGCACACATTCACTCCATTAAACAACTGCACGTGTTAATTCAATGAGTAGAGTTTCTCTCATTCATTCAATGTGTCAAGCTAAAAGGCTTTAATTCAATCAAACAAACCTAACTCATACACTTCGTGATTCAAACTGCACCCTTTCATTCAATGAAATACACTGCACATCTTCATTCAAAGAGTTAAATGGCTCCTGCCATTCATTCAATGCCACGAGCAAAGTGCATTCTTTCAATGCAGCAAACTGCACTCATTTATTCAATGATACAGACTGCACGTCTTAATTCAATGAGTAGAGCTTCTCTCATTCATTCAATGGGTCAAGCTTAATGCTTTCATTCAATGAAACAAACAGCATTCTTGATTCATTGAATCAAACTTTAATGATTGATTCATGGAATCAAATGTTATTCAATGATTCAATGAAACAAACTTAACACGCTTATTTTGTGAATGAAACTGCACACGTTCATTCAAAGAAAGGGGTTGCACTTGCGAATTCAATGAGTAGAGCTACTCTCATTCAGTCAATGTGTCAAGCTTAACGCTTTAATTATATGAAACAAACTGCATTCATTGATTCATTAAATCAAATTTTAATGATTGATTCAATGAATCAAACGTTATTAAATGTTTCAATGAAATAACCTTAACATGCTTATTTAGTGAATGAAACTGCAAACGTTCATTCAATGAAAGAGGCTGCCTTGCCAAATCAATGACTTGAGCGACGGCCTTCCATTAAATGCCACACGTTTCACACATTGTCTCAATCAAACCGCTCACTTTCACTCCATGAACCAAACTGCACGTGTTAATTCAATGAGTAGAGCTTCTCTCATTCATTCAATGTGTCAAGCTCACCGTTTTCACTTAATGAAACATACAGCATTTTTTGAATCATTGAATCAAACTACAATCATTGATTCAATGAATCCTCGTTTAAATGGAACAAACCTATCTCCCTTATTTAGTGAACCAAACTGCATACGTTCATTAAACGAAAGAGGCTGCACTTGTCAATTCAATGAGCAGAGCTACTCTCATTCATTAAATGGCACAACTTTCACGCATTCTCTCTATCAAACTGCACACGTTCACGACATGAACTGAACTGCACGTGTTTCAGTTAATGAAACAAACTGTATTCATTGAATCATTGAATCAAACTACAATCGTTGATTCAATTAATCAAACCATATTCCTTGTTTCAATCGAACAAACCTAACTCACTTATGTAGTGAATCCTACTGCACTCGTTCATTCAATGAAACAGACTGCACATGATAACTTAATGAGTAGAGTTACTCTCATTCGTTCAATGCCACAAGCTTAACGCATTGATTCACTCAAAAAATTGCTCATATTTAATTTATGAAGCAAACTGCATTTGTCAATTCAATGAATACAGCTACTCATTCATTCAATGTCACAAGCTTCACACATTGTCTCAAACAAACTGCACACGTCCAATCCATGAACCAAACTGTACATGTTAATTCAATGTGTAGAGCTTCTCTCATTCATTTAATGAGTCAAGCTTAACGCTTTCATTCAATGAAAAAAACTGCATTCAATGAATCATTGAATCAAACTTTAATGAGTGGTTCAATGAATCAAACGTTATTCAATATTTCAAAGAAAAAATCTTTCAATGGAACAAACCCTTATTTAGTGAACCAAACTGCATACGTTCATTCAATGAAACAAACGGCATTCATTGAATCATTGAATCAAACAACAATCATTGATTCAATGAATCAAACCTTATTCCTTGTTTCAATGGAACAAACCTAACTCACTTATTTAGTGAATCTTATTACACTCGTTCATTCAATGAAACAGACTGCACATGATAATTCAATGAGTAGAGGTACTCTTAACGCATTGATTCAATCCAACAAATTGCACACGTTTAGTTCATGAAGCAAACTGCATTTGTCAATTCAATGAATACAGCTGCACATTCATTCAATGTCACAAGCTTGACACATTGTCTCAAACAAACTGCACACATTCACTCCATGAACCAAACTGCACACGTTCACTCCATGAACCAAACTGCACGTGTTAATTCAATGAGAGAGCTTCTCTCATTCATTTAATGTGTCAAGCTCAACGCTTCCATTCAATTATACAAACTGCATTCATTGAATCATTGAATCTAACTACGGTTATTCCTTGTTTCAATGGAAAAAACATAACTCACTTATTTAGTGAATCCTACAACACTCATTCATTCAATGGAACAGACTGCACATGATAATTCAATGAGTAGAGGTTCCCTCATTCGTTCAAAGCCACAAGCTTAACGCATTGATTCAATCAAACAAACTGCACAGATTTAGTCCATGAAACAAACCGCACGTATTCATTCAATGAGTAGAGCTTTTCTCTTTCATTCAATTCCTCGAGCTTAACGCTTTAATTCAATGAAACAACCTGCATTCATTCATTCATTGATTCATATTTCAATCATTGATTCAAAGAAATAAATATAATTCATTGATTTAATTGTACAAACTTCACTCATTTGTGAAGTGAATTAAACTGCATTCATGCAATTAATGAATCAAACTGCAAACAATCATTCGATGAGGAACACTGCAAGTCCTATTCCAATGAATTTAGCTTTTGCCATTCATTCAATGAAAGAAGCTTCACGCGTTCATGCAATGATACAAACTGCACGCATTCATTAAATGAAACAGACTACACGTGTTAATTCAACGAATACAACTTTTTTGTTTCTTCAATGTCTCGAGCTTCGCAAATTCATTCAATGAAACTAACTGCATTCATTCAATCACTGAATCCATTCAATCATTGAATCAAACTGCAATCATTTAGTCAATGAATCAAACAGTAATAATGGATTGAATCAAAGAAACTTAACTCATTTACTTCGTGAATTAAACTGCACCCATTCATTCAATGAAATGTGCTGTATGTCTTAATTAAAAGAGTAGAGCCCAGGTCATTCATTCAATGCCACGAGCAAAACGCATTCATTCAATGGAGCGAACTGCACTCATTTATTCAATGATACAGGCTGCACGTCTGAATTCAATGAGTAGAGCTTCTCTCATTCATTCAATGGGTCAAGCTTAACGCTTTCATTCAATGAAACAAACTGTATTCGTTGAATCATTGAATCAAACTACAATTATTGATTCAATGAATCAAACCTTATTCCTTGTTTCAATGGAACAAACCTAACCCACTTATTTAGTGAATCCTACTACACTCGTTCATTCAATGAAACAGACCGCACATGATAACTCAATGAGTAGTGGTACTCTCATTCAGTGAATGTGTCAATGTTAACGCTTTCATTCAATGAAACAAACTGCATTAATTGAATCATTGAAACAAACTATAATCATTGATTCAATGAATCAAACCATATTCCTTGTTTCAATGGAACAAGCGTATCTCCCTTATTTAGTGAACTAAACTGCATGCGTTCATTCAATGAAAGAGGCTGCACTTGTCAGTTCAATGAGTAGAGCTACTCTCATTTATTCAATGGCACAAGTTTCACGCATTGTCTCTATCAAAATGCACACGTTCACTACACGAACCAAACTGCCTGTCTTAATTCAATGAGCAGAGCTTCTCAAATTCATTCAATGTGTCAAGCTCACCGTTTTCATTTAATGAAATAAACTGCATTCATTGAATCAAACTACATTCATTGATTCAATTAATCAAACTTTATTCCTTGTTTCAATCGAACAAACCTAACTCACTTATTTAGTGAATCCTACTACACTTGTTCATTCAATGAAACAGACTGCACATGATAATTCAATGAGTAGAAATAATCTCATTCGTTCAATGCCATAATCGTAAAGCATTGATTCAATCCAACAAATTGCACACATTTAATTCATGAAGCAAACTGCATTTGTCAATTCAATGAATACAGCTACTTTCATTCTCTCAACGTCACAAGCTTCGCACATTGTTTCAGTCAAACTGCACACATTCAATCCATGAACCAAACTGCACATGTTAATTCAAAGAGTAGAGCTTCTCTCATTCACTCAATGTGTCAAGCTTAACGCTTTCATTCAATGAAACAAACTGCATTCTTGATTCATTGAATCAAACCTTAATGATTGATTCAGTGAATCAAACGTAATTCAATGTTTCAATGAAACAAACTTAACACGCTTGTTTAGTGACTGAAACTGCACACGTTCATTCAATGGAAGAGGCTGCACTTGTCAATTCATTGGGAGCTTCTCTCTTTCATTCAATGTGTCAAGCTCAACGATTTCATTCATTGAAAAAAAATGCATTCATTGAATCATTGGATCAATCTACGATCATTAAGTCAATGAATCAAACCTTATTCCTTGTTTCAATGGAACAAACGCAACTCACTTATTTAGTAAATTCTCCTGCACTCGACCATTCAATGAAACAGACGGCACATGATATTTCAAAGAGTAGAGGTACTCTCCTTCGTTCAATGCCACAAGCTTAACGCATTGATACAATCAAACAAACTGGACACATTTAGTACATGAATCAAACGGCACATGTTCATTCAATGAGTAGAGCTTTTCTCTTTCATTCAATGCCTCGAGCTTAACGCTTTAATTCAATTAAACAACCTGCATTAATTTATTCATTGATTCATATTTTAATCATTGATTCAAAGAATCAAATAGAATTCATTGATTTAATTATACAAACTTCAGTCACTTATAGAGTGAATTTAACTGCATTCATTCAATCAATGAATCAAACTGCAAACATTCATTCGATGAGAAACACTGCAAGTACTATTCCAATGAAATGAGCTTTTGCTATTCATTCAATGAAAGAAACTGCATGCGTTCATTCAATGAAACAAATACTTGCATTCATTCAATGAAACAGACTGTACATGTTGAGTCAATAAGTACAGCTTATCTCGTTTATTCAATGTGTCGAGCTTAACACTTTCATTCAATGAAACCAACTGCATTCATTCAATCATTGAAATAAACTGCAATAATTGAGTCAATGTATCAAACAGTATGAATCGATTCAATCAAACTTATGTCATTTGTTTGGTGCCTCAAACTGCACCCATTCATTCAATGAAACGCACTGCACTCATTCATTCAATGATACAGACGGCAGGTCTTAATTCAATGCGTAGAGCTTCTCTCATTCATTCAATTTGTCAAGCTCAACGCTTTAATTCAATGAAACAAACTGTATTCATTGATTCATTGACTCAAACTTCAATCATTCAATGAACCAAACGTTATTCATTATTTCAATGAAACAAACTTAACACACTTATTTAGTGAATCAAAC